>NC_092715.1:0-182866 GCF_047496885.1 Scyliorhinus torazame | reverse complement strand
CTCTCCTGTCTCTCTCTCTCCCGTTTCCCTCTCCTGTCTCTGACTCTCCCGTTTCACTCTCCTGTCTCTCTCTCTCCCGTTTCCCTCTCCTGTCTCTCTCTCTCCCGTTTCCCTCTCCTGTCTCTCTCTCTCCCGTTTCCTTCTCCTGTCTCTGACTCTCCCGTTTCCCTCTCCTGTCTCTGACTCTCCCGTTTCCCTCTCCTGTCTCTATCTCTCCCGTTTCCCTCTCCTGTCTCTATCTCTCCCGTTTCCCTCTCCTGTCTCTGACTCTCCCGTTTCCCTCTCCTGTCTCTCTCTCTCTCTCTCCCGTTTCCCTCTCCTGTCTCTCTCTCTCTCTCCCGTTTCCCTCTCCTGTCTCTCTCTCTCTCTCCCGTTTCCCTCTCCTGTCTCTCTCTCTCTCTCCCGTTTCCCTCTCCTGTCTCTCTCTCTCTCTCCCGTTTCCCTCTCCTGTCTCTCTCTCTCTCTCCCGTTTCCCTCTCCTGTCTCTCTCTCTCTCTCCCGTTTCCCTCTCCTGTCTCTTTCTCTCCCGTTTCCCTCTCCTGTCTATGACTCTCCCGTTTCCCCCTCCTGTCTCTCTCTCTCTCCCGTTTCCCTCTCCTGTCTCTCTCTCTCCCGTTTCCCTCTCCTGTCTCTCTCTCTCCCGTTTCCCTCTCCTGTCTCTATCTCTCCCGTTTCCCTCTCCTGTCTCTCTCTCTATCCCGTTTCCCTCTCCTGTCTCTGACTCTCCCTTTTCCCTCTCCTGTCTCTCTCTCTATCCCGTTTCCCTCTCCTGTCTCTGACTCTCCCGTTTCCCTCTCCTGTCTCTCTCTATCCCGTTTCCCTCTCCTGTCTCTTGCTCTCCCGTTTCCCTCTCCTGTCTCTCTCTCTCCCGTTTCCCTCTCCTGTCTCTGACTCTCCCGTTTCCCTCTCCTGTCTCTCTCTCCCGTTTCCCTCTCCTGTCTCTCTCTCTCCCGTTTCCCTCTCCTGTCTTTGACTCTCCCGTTTCCCTCTCCTGTCTCTCTCTCTCCCGTTTCCCTCTCCTGTCTCTGACTCTCCCGTTTCCCTCTCCTGTCTCTTACTCTCCCGTTTCCCTCTCCTGTCTCTGACTCTCCCGTTTCCCTCTCCTGTCTCTGACTCTCCCGTTTCCCTCTCCTGTCTCTCTCTCTCCCGTTTCCCTCTCCCGTTTC
This sequence comes from Scyliorhinus torazame, assembly GCF_047496885.1. Classification (NCBI taxonomy): domain Eukaryota; kingdom Metazoa; phylum Chordata; class Chondrichthyes; order Carcharhiniformes; family Scyliorhinidae; genus Scyliorhinus; species Scyliorhinus torazame. Next base: position 181,700 of record NC_092715.1, on the reverse strand, counting down.
CCTCTCCTGTCTCTCTCTCTCCCGTTTCCCTCTCCTGTCTCTCTCTCTCCCGTTTCCCTCTCCTGTCTCTCTCTCTCTCCCGTTTCCCTCTCCTGTCTCTCTCTCTCCCGTTTCCCTCTCCTGTCTCTCTCTCTCCCGTTTCCCTCTCCTGTCTCTCTCTCCCCGTTTCCCTCTCCTGTCTCTCTCTCTCCCGTTTCCCTCTCCTGTCTCTGACTCTCCCGTTTCCCTCTCCTGTCTCACTCTCTCCCCGTTTCCCTCTCCTGTCTCACTCTCTCCCGTTTCCCTCTCCTGTCTCTGACTCTCCCGTTTCCCTCTCCTGTCTCACTCTCTCCCGTTTCCCTCTCCTGTCTCTGACTCTCCCGTTTCCCTCTCCTGTCTCTGACTCTCCCGTTTCCCTCTCCTGTCTCTCTCTCTCCCGTTTCCCTCTCCTATCTCTGACTCTCCCGTGTCCCTCTCCTGTCTCTGACTCTCCCGTTTCCCTCTCCTGTCTCTATCTCTCCCGTTTCCCTCTCCTGTCTCTGACTGTTCCGTTTCCCCCTCCTGTCTCTATCTCTCCCGTTTCCCCCTCCTGTCTCTCTCTCTCCCGTTTCTCTCTCCTGTCTCTCTCTCCCTCCCGTTTCCCTCTTCTGTCTCTCTCTCTCTCCCGTTTCCCTCTCCTGTCTCTCTCTCTCTCCCGTTTCCCTCTCCTGTCTCTCTCTCTCCCGTTTCCCTCTCCCATTTCCCTCTCCCCCGTTTCCCTCTCCTGTCTCTGACTCTCCTGTTTCCCTCTCCTGTCTCTCTCTGACTCTCCCGTTTCCCTCTCCTGTCTCTGACTCTCCTGTTTCCCTCTCCTGTCTCTCTCTCTCCCGTTTCCCTCTCCTGTCTCTCTCTCTCCCGTTTCCCTCTCCTGTCTCTCTCTCTCCCGTTTCCCTCTCCTGTCTCTCTCTCTCTCTCCCGTTTCCCTCTCCTGTCTCTCTCTCTCTCTCCCGTTTCCCTCTCCTGTCTCTCTCTCTCTCTCCCGTTTCCCTCTCCTGTCTCTCTCTCTCTCTCCCGTTTCCCTCTCCTGTCTCTCTCTCTCCCGTTTCCCTCTCCTGTCTCTTTCTCTCCCGTTTCCCTCTCCTGTCTATGACTCTCCCGTTTCCCCCTCCTGTCTCTCTCTCTCTCCCGTTTCCCTCTCCTGTCTCTCTCTCTCCCGTTTCCCTCTCCTGTCTCTCTCTCTCCCGTTTCCCTCTCCTGTCTCTCTCTCTATCCCGTTTCCCTCTCCTGTCTCTGACTCTCCCTTTTCCCTCTCCTGTCTCTCTCTCTATCCCGTTTCCCTCTCCTGTCTCTGACTCTCCCGTTTCCCTCTCCTGTCTCTCTCTATCCCGTTTCCCTCTCCTGTCTCTTGCTCTCCCGTTTCCCTCTCCTGTCTCTCTCTCTCCCGTTTCCCTCTCCTGTCTCTGACTCTCCCGTTTCCCTCTCCTGTCTCTCTCTCCCGTTTCCCTCTCCTGTCTCTCTCTCTCCCGTTTCCCTCTCCTGTCTCTGACTCTCCCGTTTCCCTCTCCTGTCTCTCTCTCCCGTTTCCCTCTCCTGTCTCTGACTCTCCCGTTTCCCTCTCCTGTCTCTGACTCTCCCGTTTCCCTCTCCTGTCTCTGACTCTCCCGTTTCCCTCTCCTGTCTCTGACTCTCCCGTTTCCCTCTCCTGTCTCTCTCTCTCCCGTTTCCCTCTCCTGTCTCTCTCTCTCTCCCGTTTCCCTCTCCTGTCTCTCTCTCTCCCGTTTCCCTCTCCTGTCTCTCTCTCCCCGTTTCCCTCTCCTGTCTCTCTCTCTCCCGTTTCCCTCTCCTGTCTCTGACTCTCCCGTTTCCCTCTCCTGTCTCACTCTCTCCCCGTTTCCCTCTCCTGTCTCACTCTCTCCCGTTTCCCTCTCCTGTCTCTGACTCTCCCGTTTCCCTCTCCTGTCTCACTCTCTCCCGTTTCCCTCTCCTGTCTCTGACTCTCCCGTTTCCCTCTCCTGTCTCTGACTCTCCCGTTTCCCTCTCCTGTCTCTCTCTCTCCCGTTTCCCTCTCCTATCTCTGACTCTCCCGTGTCCCTCTCCTGTCTCTGACTCTCCCGTTTCCCTCTCCTGTCTCTATCTCTCCCGTTTCCCTCTCCTGTCTCTGACTGTTCCGTTTCCCCCTCCTGTCTCTATCTCTCCCGTTTCCCCCTCCTGTCTCTCTCTCTCCCGTTTCTCTCTCCTGTCTCTCTCTCTCTCCCGTTTCCCTCTTCTGTCTCTCTCTCTCTCCCGTTTCCCTCTCCCATTTCCCTCTCCCCCGTTTCCCTCTCCTGTCTCTGACTCTCCTGTTTCCCTCTCCTGTCTCTCTCTGACTCTCCCGTTTCCCTCTCCTGTCTCTGACTCTCCTGTTTCCCTCTCCTGTCTCTCTCTCTCCCGTTTCCCTCTCCTGTCTCTCTCTCTCCCGTTTCCCTCTCCTGTCTCTCTCTCTCCCGTTTCCCTCTCCTGTCTCTCTCTCCCGTTTCCCTCTCCTGTCTCTGACTCTCCCGTTTCCCTCTCCTGTCTCTATCTCTCCCGTTACCCCCTCCTGTCTCTGACTCTCCCGTTTCCCTCTCCTGTCTATCTCTCCCGTTTCCCTCTCCTGTCTCTATCTCTCCCGTTTCCCTCTCCTGTCTCTCTCTCTCCCGTTTCCCTCTCCTGTCTCTGACTCTCCCGTTTCCCTCTCCTGTCTCTATCTCTCCCGTTTCCCTCTCCTGTCTCTATCTCTCCCGTTTCCCTCTCCTGTCTCTGACTCTCCCGTTTCCCTCTCCTGTCTCTGACTCTCCCGTTTACCTCTCCTGTCTCTCTCTCTCCCGTTTCCCTCTCCTGTCTCTGACTCTCCCGTTTCCCTCTCCTGTCTCTGACTCTCCTGTTTCCCTCTCCTGTCTCTGACTCTCCTGTTTCCCTCTCCTGTCTCTCTCTCTCCCGTTTCCCTCTCCTGTCTCTCTCTCTCCCGTTTCCCTCTCCTGTCTCTCTCTCTCCTGTTTCACTCTCCTGTCTCTCTCTCTCCCGTTTCCTTCTCCTGTCTCTGACTCTCCCGTTTCCCCCTCCTGTCTCTATCTCTCCCGTTTCCCTCTCCTGTCTCTGACTCTCCCGTTTCCCCCTCCTGTCTCTATCTCTCCCGTTTCCCTCTCCTGTCTCTGACTCTCCCGTTTCCCTCTCCTGTCTCTATCTCTCCCGTTTCCCTCTCCTGTCTCTGACTCTCCCGTTTCCCCCTCCTGTCTCTATCTCTCCCGTTTCCCTCTCCTGTCTCTATATCTCCCGTTTCCCTCTCCTGTCTCTGACTCTCCCGTTTCCCTCTCCTGTCTCTCTCTCCCCCGTTTCCCTCTCCTGTCTCTGACTCTCCCGTTTCCCCCTCATGTCTCTATCTCTCCCGCTTCCCTCTCCTGTCTCTCTCTCCCCCGTTTCCCTCTCATGTCTCTGACTCTCCCGTTTCCCCCTCATGTCTCTATCTCTCCCGCTTCCCTCTCCTGTCTCTATCTCTCCCGTATCCCTCTCCTGTCTCTCTCTCCCCCGTTTCCCTCTCCTGTCTCTGACTCTCCCGTTTCCCTCTCCTGTCTCTCTCTCTCTCCCGTTTCCCTCTCCTGTCTCTCTCTCTCCTGTTTCCCTCTACTGTCTCTGACTCTCCCGTTTCCCCCTCCTGTTTCTATCTCTCCCGTATCCCTCTCCTGTCTCTCTCTCTCCCGTTTCCCTCTCCTGTCTCTCTCTCTCCCGTTTCCCTCTCCTGTCTCTCTCTCTCCCGTTTCCCTCTCCTGTCTCTCTCTCTCCCGTTTCCCTCTCCTGTCTCTCTCTCTCCCGTTTCCCTCTCCGGTCTCTCTCTCTCCCGTTTCCCTCTCCTGTCTCTCTCTCTCCCGTTTCCCTCTCCGGTCTCTCTCTCTCCCGTTTCCCTCTCCTGTCTCTCTCTCTCCCGTTTCCCTCTCCTGTCTCTCTCTCTCCCGTTTCCCTCTCCTGTCTCTCTCTCTCCCGTTTCCCTCTTCTGTCTCTCTCTCTCCCGTTTCCCTCTCCTGTCTCTATCCCTCCCGTTTCCCTCTCCTATCTCTGACTCTCCCGTTTCCCTCTCCTGTCTCTCTCTCTCCCGTTTCCCTCTCCTGTCTCTCTCTCTCCCGTTTCCCTCTCCTGTCTCTCTCCCGTTTCCCTCTCCTGTCTCTCTCTCTCCCGTTTCCCTCTTCTGTCTCTCTCTCTCTCCCGTTTCCCTCTCCTGTCTCTATCCCTCCCGTTTCCCTCTCCTGTCTCTGACTCTCCCGTTTCCCTCTCCTGTCTCTGACTCTCCCGTTTCCCTCTCCTGTCTCTCTCTCTCCCGTTTCCCTCTCCTGTCTCTCTCTCTCCCGTTTCCCTCTCCTGTCTCTCTCCCGTTTCCCTCTCCTGTCTCTCTCTCTCCCGTTTCCTTCTCCTGTCTCTGACTCTCCCGTTTCCCTCTCCTGTCTCTCTCTCTCCCGTTTCCCTCTCCTGTCTCTCTCTCTCCCGTTTCCCTCTCCTGTCTCCCTCTCTCCCGTTTCCCTCTCCTGTCTCTCTCTCTCCCGTTTCCCTCTCCTGTCTCTGACTCTCCCGTTTCCCTCTCCTGTCTCTATCTCTCCCATAACCCCCTCCTGTCTCTCTCTCTCCCGTTTCCCTCTCCTGTCTCTCTCTCTCCCGTTTCCCTCTCCTGTCTCTCTCCCGTTTCCCTCTCCTGTCTCTCTCTCTCCCGTTTCCTTCTCCTGTCTCTGACTCTCCCGTTTCCCTCTCCTGTCTCTCTCTCTCCCGTTTCCCTCTCCTGTCTCTCTCTCTCCCGTTTCCCTCTCCTGTCTCCCTCTCTCCCGTTTCCCTCTCCTGTCTCTCTCTCTCCCGTTTCCCTCTCCTGTCTCTGACTCTCCCGTTTCCCTCTCCTGTCTCTCTCCCGTTTCCCTCTCCTGTCTCTCTCTCTCTCCCGTTTCCCTCTCCTGTCTCTCTCTCTCCCGTTTCCCCCTCCTGTCTCTATCTCTCCCGTTTCCCTCTCCTGTCTCTGACTCTCCCGTTTCCCTCTCCTGTCTCTCTCTCTCCCGTTTCCCTCTCCTGTCTCTCTCTCTCCCGTTTCCCTCTCCTGTCTCTGACTCTCCCGTTTCCCTCTCCTGTCTCTATCTCTCCTGTTTCCCTCTCCTGTCTCTCTCTCTCCCGTTTCCTTCTCCTGTCTCTGACTCTCCCGTCTCTCTCTATCCCGTTTCCCTCTCCTGTCTCTCTCTCTCCCGTTTCCCTCTCCTGTCTCTGACTCTCCCGTTTCCCTCTCCTGTCTCTGACTCTCCCGTTTCCCTCTCCTGTCTCTGACTCTCCCGTTTCCCTCTCCTGTCTCTATCTCTCCCGTTTCCCTCTCCTGTCTCTATCTCTCCCGTTTCCCTCTCCTGTCTCTATCTCTCCCGTTTCCCTCTCCTGTCTCTATCTCTCCCGTTTCCCTCTCCTGTCTCTATCTCTCCCGTTTCCCTCTCCTGTCTCTGACTCTCCCGTTTCCCTCTCCTGTCTCTATCTCTCCCGTTTCCCTCTCCTGTCTCTCTCTCTCCCGTTTCCCTCTCCTGTCTCTCTCTCTCTCTCCCGTTACCCCCTCCTGTCTCTGACTCTCCCGTTTCCCTCTCCTGTCTCTCTCTCTCCCGTTTCCCTCTCCTGTCTCTCTCTCTCTCCCGTTACCCCCTCCTGTCTCTATCTCTCCCGTTACCCCCTCCTGTCTCTGACTCTCCCGTTTCCCTCTCCTGTCTCTCTCTCTCCCGTTTCCCTCTCCTGTCTCTGACTCTCCCGTTTCCCTCTCCTGTCTCTGATTCTCCCGTTTCCCTCTCCTGTCTCTTTCTCTCCCGTTTCCCTCTCCTCTCTCTCTCTCTCCCGTTTCCCTCTCCTGTCTCTCTCTCTCTCTCTCTCCCGTTTCCCTCTCCTGCCTCTCTCTCTCCCGTTTCCCTCTCCTGTCTCTCTCTCTCCCGGTTCACTCTCCTGTCTCTGACTCTCCCGTTTCCCTCTCCTGTCTCTTTCTCTCCCGTTTCCCTCTCCTCTCTCTCTCTCTCCCGTTTCCCTCTCCTGTCTCTCTCTCTCTCTCTCTCCCGTTTCCCTCTCCTGCCTCTCTCTCTCCCGTTTCCCTCTCCTGTCTCTCTCTCTCCCGGTTCACTCTCCTGTCTCTGACTCTCCCGTTTCCCTCTCCTGTCTCTCTCTCTCCCGTTTCCCTCTCCTGTCTCTGACTCTCCCGTTTCCCTCTCCTGTCTCTGACTCTCCCGTTTCCCTCTCCTGTCTCACTCTCTCCCGTTTCCCTCTCCTGTCTCTGACTCTCCCGTTTCCCTCTCCTGTCTCTCTCTCTCCCGGTTCACTCTCCTGTCTCTGACTCTCCCGTTTCCCTCTCCTGTCTCTATCTCTCCCGTTTCCCTCTCCTGTCTCTGACTCTCCCGTTTCCCTCTCCTGTCTGACTCTCCCGTTTCCCTCTTCTGTCTCTGAATTTCCCGTTTCCCTCTACTGTCGCTCTCTCTCCAGTTTCCCTCTCCTGTCTCTCTCTCTCCCGTTTCCCTCTCCTGTCTCTCTCTCTCCCGTTTCCCTCTCCTGTCTCTATCTCTCCCAACTCCCTCTCCTGTCTCTCTCTCTCCCGTTTCCCTCTCCTGTCTCTCTCTCTCCCGTTTCCCCCTCCTGTCTCTGACTCTCCCGTTTCCCTCTCCTGTCTCTCTCTCTCCCGTTTCCCTCTCCTGTCTCTCTCTCTCCCGTTTCCCTCTCCTGTCTCTCTCTCTCCCGTTTCCCTCTCCTGTCTCTCTCTCTCCCGTTTCCCTCTCCTGTCTCTCTCTCTCTCCCGTTTCCCCCTCCTGTCTCCAGCTCTCCCGTTTACCTCTCCTGTCTCTGACTCTCCCGTTTCCCTCTCCTGTCTCTGACTCTCCCGTTTCCCTCTCCTGTCTCTCTCTCTCCCGTTTCCCTCTCCTGTCTCTCTCTCTCCCGTTTCCCTCTCCTGTCTCTGACTCTCCCGTTTCCCTCTCCTGTCTCTCTCTCTCCCGTTTCCCTCTCCTGTCTCTCTCTCTCCCGTTTCCCTCTCCTGTCTCTCTCTCTCCCGTTTCCCTCTCCTGTCTCTCTCTCTCCCGTTTCCCTCTCCTGTCTCTCTCTCTCCCGTTTCCCTCTCCTGTCTCTCTCTCTCCCGTTTCCCTCTCCTGTCTCTCTCTCTCCCGTTTCCCTCTCCTGTCTCTCTCTCTCCCGTTTCCCTCTCCTGTCTCTCTCTCTCCCGTTTCCCTCTCCTGTCTCTGACTCTCCCGTTTCCCTCTCCTGTCTCTATCTCTCCCGTTTCCCTCTCCTGTCTCTCTCTCTCCCGTTTCCCTCTCCTGTCTCTGACTCTCCCGTTTCCCTCTCCTGTCTCTATCTCTCCCGTTTCCCACTCCTGTCTCTGACTCTCCCGTTTCCCTCTCCTGTCTCTCTCTCTCCCGTTTCCCTCTCCTGTCTCTCTCTCCCGTTTCCCTCTCCTGTCTCTCTCTCCCGTTTCCCTCTCCTGTCTCTGACTCTTCCGTTTCCCTCTCCTGTCTCTCTCTCCCGTTTCCCTCTCCTGTCTCTCTCTCTCTCTCCCGTTTCCCTCTCCTGTCTCTCTCTCTCCCGTTTCCCTCTCCTGTCTCTCTCTCTCCCGTTTCCCTCTCCTGTCTCTCTCTCTCCCGGTTCACTCTCCTGTCTCTGACTCTCCCGTTTCCCTCTCCTGTCTCTGACTCTCCCGTTTCCCTCTCCTGTCTCTGACTCTCCCGTTTCCCTCTCCTGTCTCTCTCTCTCCCGTTTCCCACTTCTTTCTCTATCTCTCCCGTTTCCCTCTCCTGTCTCTGACTCTCCCGTTTCCCTCTCCTGTCTCTGACTCTCCCGTTTCCCTCTCCTGTCTGACTCTCCCGTTTCCCTCTTCTGTCTCTGACTCTCCCGTTTCCCTCTACTGTCGCTCTCTCTCCAGTTTCCCTCTCCTGTCTCTCTCTCTCCCGTTTCCCTCTCCTGTCTCTCTCTCTCCCGTTTCCCTCTCCTGTCTCTCTCTCTCCCGTTTCCCTCTCCTGTCTCTCTCTCTCCCGTTTCCCTCTCCTGTCTCTGACTCTCCCGTTTCCCCCTCCTGTCTCTCTCTCTCCCGTTTCCCTCTCCTGTCTCTCTCTCTCCCGTTTCCCCCTCCTGTCTCTGACTCTCCCGTTTCACTCTCCTGTCTCTATCTCTCCCAACTCCCTCTCCTGTCTCTATCTCTCCCAACTCCCTCTCCTGTCTCTCTCTCTCCCGTTTCCCTCTCCTGTCTCTCTCTCTCCCGTTTCCCTCTCCTATCTCTCTCTCTCCCGTTTCCCTCTCCTGTCTCTCTCTCTCCCGTTTCCCTCTCCTGTCTCTATCTCTCCCGTTTCCCTCTCCTGTCTCTCTCTCTCCCGTTTCCCTCTCCTGTCTCTATCTCTCCCGTTTCCCTCTCCTGTCTCTCTCTCTCTCCCGTTTCCCCCTCCTGTCTCTCTCTCTCTCCCGTTTCCCCCTCCTGTCTCCAGCTCTCCCGTTTCCCTCTCCTGTCTCTCTCTCTCCCGTTTCCCTCTCCTGTCTCTCTCTCTCCCGTTTCCCCCTCCTGTCTCTCTCTCTCTCCCGTTTCCCCCTCCTGTCTCCAGCTCTCCCGTTTCCCCCTCCTGTCTCTCTCTCTCCCGTTTCCCTCTCCTGTCTCTCTCTCTCCCGTTTCCCTCTCCTGTCTCTCTCTCTCCCGTTTCCCTTTTCTGTCTCTCTCTCTCCCGTTTCCCTCTCCTGTCTCTCTCTCTCCCGTTTCCCTCTCCTGTCTCTCTCTCTCTCCATTTTCCCCCTCCTGTCTCCAGCTCTCCCGTTTACCTCTCCTGTCTCTTACTCTCCCGTTTACCTCTCCTGTCTCTGACTCTCCCGTTTCCCTCTCCTGTCTCTCTCTCTCCCATTTCCCTCTCCTGTCTCTCTCTCTCCCGTTTCCCTCTCCTGTCTCTGACTCTCCCCTTTCCCTCTCCTGTCTCTCTCTCTCCCGTTTCCCTCTCCTGTCTCTCTCCCGTTTCCCTCTCCTGTCTCTCTCTCTCCCGTTTCCCTCTCCTGTCTCTCTCTCTCCCGTTTCCCTCTCCTGTCTCTCTCTCTCCCGTTTCCCTCTCCTGTCTCTCTCTCCCGTTTCCCTCTCCTGTCTCTGACTCTCCCGTTTCCCTCTCCTGTCTCTATCTCTCCCGTTACCCCCTCCTGTCTCTGACTCTCCCGTTTCCCTCTCCTGTCTATCTCTCCCGTTTCCCTCTCCTGTCTCTATCTCTCCCGTTTCCCTCTCCTGTCTCTCTCTCTCCCGTTTCCCTCTCCTGTCTCTGACTCTCCCGTTTCCCTCTCCTGTCTCTCTCTCTCCCGTTTCCCTCTCCTGTCTCTCTTTCTCCCGTTTCCCTCTCCTGTCTCTGACTCTCCCGTTTCCCTCTCCTGTCTCTCTCTCTCTCCCGTTTCCCTCTCCTGTCTCTATCTCTCCCGTTTCCCTCTCCTGTCTCTGACTCTCCCGTTTCCCTCTCCTGTCTCTCTCTCTCCCATTTCCCTCTCCTGTCTCTCTCTCTCCCGTTTCCCTCTCCTGTCTCTGACTCTCCCCTTTCCCTCTCCTGTCTCTCTCTCTCCCGTTTCCCTCTCCTGTCTCTCTCCCGTTTCCCTCTCCTGTCTCTCTCTCTCCCGTTTCCCTCTCCTGTCTCTCTCTCTCCCGTTTCCCTCTCCTGTCTCTCTCTCTCCCGTTTCCCTCTCCTGTCTCTCTCTCTCCCGTTTCCCTCTCCTGTCTCTCTCTCCCGTTTCCCTCTCCTGTCTCTGACTCTCCCGTTTCCCTCTCCTGTCTCTATCTCTCCCGTTACCCCCTCCTGTCTCTGACTCTCCCGTTTCCCTCTCCTGTCTATCTCTCCCGTTTCCCTCTCCTGTCTCTATCTCTCCCGTTTCCCTCTCCTGTCTCTCTCTCTCCCGTTTCCCTCTCCTGTCTCTGACTCTCCCGTTTCCCTCTCCTGTCTCTGACTCTCCCGTTTCCCTCTCCTGTCTCTATCTCTCCCGTTTCCCTCTCCTGTCTCTCTCTCTCTCCCGTTTCCCTCTCCTGTCTCTATCTCTCCCGTTTCCCTCTCCTGTCTCTGACTCTCCCGTTTCCCTCTCCTGTCTCTGACTCTCCCGTTTCCCTCTCCTGTCTCTGACTCTCCCGTTTCCCTTTCCTGTCTCTGACTCTCCCGTTTCCCTCTCCTGTCTCTCTCTCTCCCGTTTCCCACTTCTTTCTCTATCTCTCCCGTTTCCCTCTCCTGTCTCTGACTCTCCCGTTTCCCTCTCCTGTCTCTGACTCTCCCGTTTCCCTCTCCTGTCTGACTCTCCCGTTTCCCTCTTCTGTCTCTGACTCTCCCGTTTCCCTCTACTGTCGCTCTCTCTCCAGTTTCCCTCTCTCTCCCGTTTCCCTCTCCTGTCTCTCTCTCTCCCGTTTCCCTCTCCTGTCTCTATCTCTCCCAACTCCCTCTCCTGTCTCTCTCTCTCCCAACTCCCTCTCCTGTCTCTCTCTCTCCCGTTTCCCTCTCCTGTCTCTCTCTCTCCCGGTTCACTCTCCTGTCTCTGACTCTCCCGTTTCCCTCTCCTGTCTCTCTCTCTCTCCCGTTTCCCTCTCCTGTCTCTATCTCTCCCGTTTCCCTCTCCTGTCTCTGACTCTCCCGTTTCCCTCTCCTGTCTCTGACTCTCCCGTTTCCCTCTCCTGTCTCTGAGTCTCCCGTTTCCCTCTCCTGTCTCTGACTCTCCCGTTTCCCTCTCCTGTCTCTGACTCTCCCGTTTCCCTCTCCTGTCTCTCTCTCTCCCGTTTCCCACTTCTTTCTCTGACTCTCCCGTTTCCCTCTCCTGTCTCTGACTCTCCCGTTTCCCTCTCCTGTCTGACTCTCCCGTTTCCCTCTTCTGTCTCTGACTCTCCCGTTTCCCTCTACTGTCGCTCTCTCTCCAGTTTCCCTCTCTCTCCCGTTTCCCTCTCCTGTCTCTCTCTCTCCCGTTTCCCTCTCCTGTCTCTATCTCTCCCAACTCCCTCTCCTGTCTCTCTCTCTCCCGTTTCCCTCTCCTGTCTCTCTCTCTCCCGTTTCCCTCTCCTGTCTCTCTCTCTCCCGTTTCCCTCTCCTGTCTCTCTCTCTCCCGTTTCCCTCTCCTGTCTCTGACTCTCCCGTTTCCCTCTCCTGTCTCTGACTCTCCCGTTTCCCTCTCCTGTCTCTCTCTCTCCCGTTTCCCCCTCCTGTCTCTCTCTCTCCCGTTTCCCTCTCCTGTCTCTCTCTCTCCCGTTTCCCCCTCCTGTCTCTCTCTCTCCCGTTTCCCTCTCCTGTCTCTATCTCTCCCAACTCCCTCTCCTGTCTCTATCTCTCCCAACTCCCTCTCCTGTCTCTCTCTCTCCCGTTTCCCTCTCCTGTCTCTCTCTCTCCCGTTTCCCTCTCCTGTCTCTCTCTCTCCCGTTTCCCTCTCCTGTCTCTCTCTCTCCCGTTTCCCTCTCCTGTCTCTCTCTCTCCCGTTTCCCTCTCCTGTCTCTCTCTCTCCCGCTTCCCCCTCCTGTCTCTCTCTCTCCCGTTTCCCTCTCCTGTCTCTCTCTCTCTCCCGTTTCCCCCTCCTGTCTCTCTCTCTCTCCCGTTTCCCCCTCCTGTCTCCAGCTCTCCCGTTTCCCTCTCCTGTCTCTCTCTCTCCCGTTTCCCTCTCCTGTCTCTCTCTCTCCCGTTTCCCTCTCCTGTCTCTCTCTCTCCCGTTTCCCCCTCCTGTCTCTCTCTCTCTCCCGTTTCCCCCTCCTGTCTCCAGCTCTCCCGTTTCCCTCTCCTGTCTCTCTCTCTCCCGTTTCCCTCTCCTGTCTCTCTCTCTCCCGTTTCCCTCTCCTGTCTCTCTCTCTCCCGTTTCCCCCTCCTGTCTCTCTCTCTCTCCCGTTTCCCCCTCCTGTCTCCAGCTCTCCCGTTTCCCTCTCCTGTCTCTCTCTCTCCCGTTTCCCTCTCCTGTCTCTCTCTCTCCCGTTTCCCTCTCCTGTCTCTCTCTCTCCCGTTTCCCTCTCCTGTCTCTCTCTCTCCCGTTTCCCTCTCCTGTCTCTCTCTCTCTCTCCCGTTTCCCCCTCCTGTCTCCAGATCTCCCGTTTACCTCTCCTGTCTCTGACTCTCCCGTTTCCCTCTCCTGTCTCTCCCCCGTTTCCCTCTCCTGTCTCTGACTCTCCCGTTTCCCTCTCCTGTCTCTATCTCTCCCGTTTCCCTCTCCTGTGTCTCTCTCTCCCGTTTCCCTCTCCTGTCTCTCTCTCTCCCGTTTCCCTCTCCTGTCTCTGACTCTCCCGTTTCCCTCTCCTGTCTCTGACTCTCCCGTTTCCCCCTCCTGTCTCTCTCTCTCCCGTTTCCCCCTCCTGTCTCTCTCTCTCCCGTTTCCCTCTCCTGTCTCTCTCTCTCCCGTTTCCCTCTCCTGTCTCTCTCTCTCCCGTTTCCCTCTCCTGTCTCTCTCCCGTTTCCCCCTCCTGTCTCCAGCTCTCCCGTTTACCTCTCCTGTCTCTGACTCTCCCGTTTCCCTCTCCTATCTCTCTCCCGTTTCCCCCTCCTGTCTCCAGCTCTCCCGTTTCCCTCTCCTGTCTCTGACTCTCCCGTTTCCCTCTCCTGTCTCTCTCTCTCCCATTTCCCTCTCCTGTCTCTCTCTCTCCCGTTTCCCTCTCCAGTCTCTGACTCTCCCGTTTCCCTCTCCTGTCTCTGACTCTCCCGTTTCCCTTTCCTGTCTCTGACTCTCCCGTTTCCCTCTCCTGTCTCTCTCTCTCCCGTTTCCCACTTCTTTCTCTATCTCTCCCGTTTCCCTCTCCTGTCTCTGACTCTCCCGTTTCCCTCTCCTGTCTCTGACTCTCCCGTTTCCCTCTCCTGTCTGACTCTCCCGTTTCCCTCTTCTGTCTCTGACTCTCCCGTTTCCCTCTACTGTCGCTCTCTCTCCAGTTTCCCTCTCTCTCCCGTTTCCCTCTCCTGTCTCTCTCTCTCCCGTTTCCCTCTCCTGTCTCTATCTCTCCCAACTCCCTCTCCTGTCTCTCTCTCTCCCAACTCCCTCTCCTGTCTCTCTCTCTCCCGTTTCCCTCTCCTGTCTCTCTCTCTCCCGGTTCACTCTCCTGTCTCTGACTCTCCCGTTTCCCTCTCCTGTCTCTCTCTCTCTCCCGTTTCCCTCTCCTGTCTCTATCTCTCCCGTTTCCCTCTCCTGTCTCTGACTCTCCCGTTTCCCTCTCCTGTCTCTGACTCTCCCGTTTCCCTCTCCTGTCTCTGAGTCTCCCGTTTCCCTCTCCTGTCTCTGACTCTCCCGTTTCCCTCTCCTGTCTCTGACTCTCCCGTTTCCCTCTCCTGTCTCTCTCTCTCCCGTTTCCCACTTCTTTCTCTGACTCTCCCGTTTCCCTCTCCTGTCTCTGACTCTCCCGTTTCCCTCTCCTGTCTGACTCTCCCGTTTCCCTCTTCTGTCTCTGACTCTCCCGTTTCCCTCTACTGTCGCTCTCTCTCCAGTTTCCCTCTCTCTCCCGTTTCCCTCTCCTGTCTCTCTCTCTCCCGTTTCCCTCTCCTGTCTCTATCTCTCCCAACTCCCTCTCCTGTCTCTCTCTCTCCCGTTTCCCTCTCCTGTCTCTCTCTCTCCCGTTTCCCTCTCCTGTCTCTCTCTCTCCCGTTTCCCTCTCCTGTCTCTCTCTCTCCCGTTTCCCTCTCCTGTCTCTGACTCTCCCGTTTCCCTCTCCTGTCTCTGACTCTCCCGTTTCCCTCTCCTGTCTCTCTCTCTCCCGTTTCCCCCTCCTGTCTCTCTCTCTCCCGTTTCCCTCTCCTGTCTCTCTCTCTCCCGTTTCCCCCTCCTGTCTCTCTCTCTCCCGTTTCCCTCTCCTGTCTCTATCTCTCCCAACTCCCTCTCCTGTCTCTATCTCTCCCAACTCCCTCTCCTGTCTCTCTCTCTCCCGTTTCCCTCTCCTGTCTCTCTCTCTCCCGTTTCCCTCTCCTGTCTCTCTCTCTCCCGTTTCCCTCTCCTGTCTCTCTCTCTCCCGTTTCCCTCTCCTGTCTCTCTCTCTCCCGCTTCCCCCTCCTGTCTCTCTCTCTCCCGTTTCCCTCTCCTGTCTCTCTCTCTCTCCCGTTTCCCCCTCCTGTCTCTCTCTCTCTCCCGTTTCCCCCTCCTGTCTCCAGCTCTCCCGTTTCCCTCTCCTGTCTCTCTCTCTCCCGTTTCCCTCTCCTGTCTCTCTCTCTCCCGTTTCCCTCTCCTGTCTCTCTCTCTCCCGTTTCCCCCTCCTGTCTCTCTCTCTCTCCCGTTTCCCCCTCCTGTCTCCAGCTCTCCCGTTTCCCTCTCCTGTCTCTCTCTCTCCCGTTTCCCTCTCCTGTCTCTCTCTCTCCCGTTTCCCTCTCCTGTCTCTCTCTCTCCCGTTTCCCCCTCCTGTCTCTCTCTCTCTCCCGTTTCCCCCTCCTGTCTCCAGCTCTCCCGTTTCCCTCTCCTGTCTCTCTCTCTCCCGTTTCCCTCTCCTGTCTCTCTCTCTCCCGTTTCCCTCTCCTGTCTCTCTCTCTCCCGTTTCCCTCTCCTGTCTCTCTCTCTCCCGTTTCCCTCTCCTGTCTCTCTCTCTCTCTCCCGTTTCCCCCTCCTGTCTCCAGATCTCCCGTTTACCTCTCCTGTCTCTGACTCTCCCGTTTCCCTCTCCTGTCTCTCCCCCGTTTCCCTCTCCTGTCTCTGACTCTCCCGTTTCCCTCTCCTGTCTCTATCTCTCCCGTTTCCCTCTCCTGTGTCTCTCTCTCCCGTTTCCCTCTCCTGTCTCTCTCTCTCCCGTTTCCCTCTCCTGTCTCTGACTCTCCCGTTTCCCTCTCCTGTCTCTGACTCTCCCGTTTCCCCCTCCTGTCTCTCTCTCTCCCGTTTCCCCCTCCTGTCTCTCTCTCTCCCGTTTCCCTCTCCTGTCTCTCTCTCTCCCGTTTCCCTCTCCTGTCTCTCTCTCTCCCGTTTCCCTCTCCTGTCTCTCTCCCGTTTCCCCCTCCTGTCTCCAGCTCTCCCGTTTACCTCTCCTGTCTCTGACTCTCCCGTTTCCCTCTCCTATCTCTCTCCCGTTTCCCCCTCCTGTCTCCAGCTCTCCCGTTTCCCTCTCCTGTCTCTGACTCTCCCGTTTCCCTCTCCTGTCTCTCTCTCTCCCATTTCCCTCTCCTGTCTCTCTCTCTCCCGTTTCCCTCTCCAGTCTCTGACTCTCCCCTTTCCCTCTACTGTCTCTCTCTCTCCCGTTTCCCTCTCCTGTCTCTCTCCCGTTTCCCTCTCCTGTCTCTCTCTCTCTCCCGTTTCCCTCTCCTGTCTCTCTCTCTCTCCCGTTACCCTCTCCTGTCTCTATCTCTCCCGTTTCCCTCTCCTGTCTCTGACTCTCCCGTTTCCCTCTCCTGTCTCTGACTCTCCCGTTTCCCTCTCCTGTCTCTCTCTCTCCCGTTTCCCTCTCCTGTCTCTGACTCTCCCGTTTCCCTCTCCTGTCTCTGACTCCCCCGTTTCCCTCTCCTGTGTCTCTCTCTCCCGTTTCCCTCTCCTGTGTCTCTCTCTCCCGTTTCCCTCTCCTGTCTCTCTCTCTCTCCCGTTTCCCTCTCCTGTCTCTCTCTCTCTCCCGTTTCCCTCTCCTGTCTCTGACTCTCCCGTTTCCCTCTCCTGTCTCTGACTCCCCCGTTTCCCTCTCCTGTCTCTCTCTCTCCCGTTTCCCTCTCCTGTCTCAATCTCTCCCGTTTCCCACTCCTGTGTCTCTCTCTCCCGTTTCCCTCTCCTGTGTCTCTCTCTCCCGTTTCCCTCTCCTGTCTGTATCTCTCCCGTTTCCCTCTCCTCTCTCTCTCTCTCTCTCCCGTTTCCCTCTCCTGTCTCTCTCTCTCCCGTTTCCCTCTCCTGTCTCTCTCTCTCCCGTTTCCCTCTCCTGTCTCTCTCTCTCCCGTTTCCCTCTCCTGTCTCTCTCTCTCCCGTTTCCCTCTCCTGTCTCTATCTCTCCCGTTTCCCTCTCCTGTCTCTGACTCTCCCGTTTCCCTCTCCTGTCTCTCTCTCTCCTGTTTCCCCCTCCTGTCTCTGACTCTCCCGTTTCCCTCTCCTGTCTCTCTCTCTCCCGTTTCCCCCTCCTGTCTCTCTCTCTCTCCCGTTTCCCCCTCCTGTCTCCAGCTCTCCCGTTTCCCTCTCCTGTCTCTCTCTCTCCCGTTTCCCTCTCCTGTCTCTCTCTCTCCCGTTTCCCTCTCCTGTCTCTCTCTCTCCCGTTTCCCCCTCCTGTCTCTCTCTCTCTTCCGTTTCCCCCTCCTGTCTCCAGCTCTCCCGTTTCCCTCTCCTGTCTCTCTCTCTCCCGTTTCCCTCTCCTGTCTCTCTCTCTCCCGTTTCCCTCTCCTGTCTCTCTCTCTCCCGTTTCCCCCTCCTGTCTCTCTCTCTCTCCCGTTTCCCCCTCCTGTCTCCAGCTCTCCCGTTTCCCTCTCCTGTCTCTCTCTCTCCCGTTTCCCTCTCCTGTCTCTCTCTCTCCCGTTTCCCTCTCCTGTCTCTCTCTCTCCCGTTTCCCTCTCCTGTCTCTCTCTCTCCCGTTTCCCTCTCCTGTCTCTCTCTCTCTCCCGTTTCCCCCTCCTGTCTCCAGATCTCCCGTTTCCCTCTCCTGTCTCTATCTCTCCCGTTTCCCTCTCCTGTCTCTATCTCTCCCGTTTCCCTCTCCTGTCTCTGACTCTCCCGTTTCCCTCTCCTGTCTCTCTCTCTCTCTCTCCCGTTTCCCTCTCCTGTCTCTCTCTCTCTCTCCCGTTTCCCTCTCCTGTCTCTCTCTCTCTCTCCCGTTTCCCTCTCCTGTCTCTCTCTCTCTCTCTCCCGTTTCCCTCTCCTGTCTCTCTCTCTCTCTCTCCCGTTTACCTCTCCTGTCTCTCTCTCTCTCTCCCGTTTCCCTCTCCTGTCTCTCTCTCTCTCTCCCGTTTCCCTCTCCTGTCTCTCTCTCTCTCTCCCATTTCCCTCTCCTGTCTCTCTCTCTCCCGTTTCCCTCTCCTGTCTCTTTCTCTCCCGTTTCCCTCTCCTGTCTATGACTCTCCCGTTTCCCCCTCCTGTCTCTCTCTCTCTCCCGTCTCTCTCTCTCCCGTTTCCCTCTCCTGTCTCTCTCTCTCCCGTTTCCCCCTCCTGTCTCTCTCTCTCCCGTTTCCCTCTCCTGTCTCTATCTCTCCCGTTTCCCTCTCCTGTCTCTCTCTCTCTATCCCGTTTCCCTCTCCTGTCTCTGACTCTCCCTTTTCCCTCTCCTGTCTCTCTCTCTATCCCGTTTCCCTCTCCTGTCTCTGACTCTCCCGTTTCCCTCTCCTGTCTCTCTCTATCCCGTTTCCCTCTCCTGTCTCTTACTCTCCCGTTTCCCTCTCCTGTCTCTTACTCTCCCGTTTCCCTCTCCTGTCTCTCTCTCTCCCGTTTCCCTCTCCTGTCTCTGACTCTCCCGTTTCCCTCTCCTGTCTCTCTCTCCCGTTTCCCTCTCCTGTCTCTCTCTCTCCCGTTTCCCTCTCCTGTCTCTGACTCTCCCGTTTCCCTCTCCTGTCTCTGACTCTCCCGTTTCCCTCTCCTGTCTCTGACTCTCCCGTTTCCCTCTCCTGTCTCTTACTCTCCCGTTTCCCTCTCCTGTCTCTGACTCTCCCGTTTCCCTCTCCTGTCTCTGACTCTCCCGTTTCCCTCTCCTGTCTCTCTCTCTCCCGTTTCCCTCTCCTGTCTCTCTCTCTCCCGTTTCCCTCTCCTGTCTCTCTCTCTCCCGTTTCCCTCTCCTGTCTCTCTCTCTCTCCCGTTTCCCTCTCCTGTCTCTCTCTCTCCCGTTTCCCTCTCCTGTCTCTCTCTCTCCCGTTTCCCTCTCCTGTCTCTCTCTCCCCGTTTCCCTCTCCTGTCTCTCTCTCTCCCGTTTCCCTCTCCTGTCTCTGACTCTCCCGTTTCCCTCTCCTGTCTCACTCTCTCCCCGTTTCCCTCTCCTGTCTCACTCTCTCCCGTTTCCCTCTCCTGTCTCTGACTCTCCCGTTTCCCTCTCCTGTCTCACTCTCTCCCGTTTCCCTCTCCTGTCTCTGACTCTCCCGTTTCCCTCTCCTGTCTCTGACTCTCCCGTTTCCCTCTCCTGTCTCTCTCTCTCCCGTTTCCCTCTCCTGTCTCTGACTCTCCCGTTTCCCTCTCCTGTCTCTGACTCTCCCGTGTCCCTCTCCTGTCTCTGACTCTCCCGTTTCCCTCTCCTGTCTCTATCTCTCCCGTTTCCCTCTCCTGTCTCTGACTGTTCCGTTTCCCCCTCCTGTCTCTGACTGTTCCGTTTCCCCCTCCTGTCTCTATCTCTCCCGTTTCCCCCTCCTGTCTCTCTCTCTCCCGTTTCTCTCTCCTGTCTCTCTCTCTCTCCCGTTTCCCTCTTCTGTCTCTCTCTCTCTCTCCCGTTTCCCTCTCCTGTCTCTCTCTCTCTCTCCCGTTTCCCTCTCCTGTCTCTCTCTCTCCCGTTTCCCTCTCCCATTTCCCTCTCCCCCGTTTCCCTCTCCTGTCTCTGACTCTCCTGTTTCCCTCTCCTGTCTCTGACTCTCCCGTTTCCCTCTCCTGTCTCTGACTCTCCTGTTTCCCTCTCCTGTCTCTCTCTCTCCCGTTTCCCTCTCCTGTCTCTCTCTCTCCCGTTTCCCTCTCCTGTCTCTCTCTCTTCCGTTTCCCTCTCCTGTCTCTCTCTCCCGTTTCCCTCTCCTGTCTCTGACTCTCCCGTTTCCCTCTCCTGTCTCTATCTCTCCCGTTACCCCCTCCTGTCTCTGACTCTCCCGTTTCCCTCTCCTGTCTATCTCTCCCGTTTCCCTCTCCTGTCTCTATCTCTCCCGTTTCCCTCTCCTGTCTCTCTCTCTCCCGTTTCCCTCTCCTGTCTCTGACTCTCCCGTTTCCCTCTCCTGTCTCTATCTCTCCCGTTTCCCTCTCCTGTCTCTGACTCTCCCGTTTCCCTCTCCTGTCTCTGACTCTCCCGTTTACCTCTCCTGTCTCTCTCTCTCCCGTTTCCCTCTCCTGTCTCTGACTCTCCCGTTTCCCTCTCCTGTCTCTGACTCTCCTGTTTCCCTCTCCTGTCTCTGACTCTCCTGTTTCCCTCTCCTGTCTCTCTCTCTCCCGTTTCCCTCTCCTGTCTCTCTCTCTCCCGTTTCCCTCTCCTGTCTCTCTCTCTCCCGTTTCACTCTCCTGTCTCTCTCTCTCCCGTTTCCTTCTCCTGTCTCTGACTCTCCCGTTTCCCCCTCCTGTCTCTATCTCTCCCGTTTCCCTCTTCTGTCTCTGACTCTCCCGTTTCCCCCTCCTGTCTCTATCTCTCCCGTTTCCCCCTCCTGTCTCTATCTCTCCCGTTTCCCTCTCCTGTCTCTGACTCTCCCGTTTCCCTCTCCTGTCTCTATCTCTCCCGTTTCCCTCTCCTGTCTCTGACTCTCCCGTTTCCCCCTCCTGTCTCTATCTCTCCCGTTTCCCTCTCCTGTCTCTATATCTCCCGTTTCCCTCTCCTGTCTCTGACTCTCCCGTTTCCCCCTCATGTCTCTATCTCTCCCGCTTCCCTCTCCTGTCTCTCTCTCCCCCGTTTCCCTCTCATGTCTCTGACTCTCCCGTTTCCCCCTCATGTCTCTATCTCTCCCGCTTCCCTCTCCTGTCTCTATCTCTCCCGTATCCCTCTCCTGTCTCTCTCTCCCCCGTTTCCCTCTCCTGTCTCTGACTCTCCCGTTTCCCTCTCCTGTCTCTCTCTCTCTCCCGTTTCCCTCTCCTGTCTCTCTCTCTCCTGTTTCCCTCTACTGTCTCTGACTCTCCCGTTTCCCCCTCCTGTTTCTATCTCTCCCGTATCCCTCTCCTGTCTCTCTCTCTCCCGTTTCCCTCTCCTGTCTCTCTCTCTCCCGTTTCCCTCTCCTGTCTCTCTCTCTCCCGTTTCCCTCTCCTGTCTCTCTCTCTCCCGTTTCCCTCTCCTGTCTCTCTCTCTCCCGTTTCCCTCTCCTGTCTCTCTCTCTCCCGTTTCCCTCTCCGGTCTCTCTCTCTCCCGTTTCCCTCTCCTGTCTCTCTCTCTCTCCCGTTTCCCTCTCCGGTCTCTCTCTCTCCCGTTTCCCTCTCCTGTCTCTCTCTCTCCCGTTTCCCTCTCCTGTCTCTCTCTCTCCCGTTTCCCTCTCCTGTCTCTCTCTCTCCCGTTTCCCTCTTCTGTCTCTCTCTCTCTCCCGTTTCCCTCTCCTGTCTCTATCCCTCCCGTTTCCCTCTCCTGTCTCTCTCTCTCCCGTTTCCCTCTCCTGTCTCTCTCTCTCCCGTTTCCCTCTCCTGTCTCTCTCCCGTTTCCCTCTCCTGTCTCTCTCTCTCCCGTTTCCCTCTCCTGTCTCTATCCCTCCCGTTTCCCTCTCCTGTCTCTGACTCTCCCGTTTCCCTCTCCTGTCTCTCTCTCTCCCGTTTCCCTCTCCTGTCTCTCTCTCTCCCGTTTCCCTCTCCTGTCTCTCTCCCGTTTCCCTCTCCTGTCTCTCTCTCTCCCGTTTCCTTCTCCTGTCTCTGACTCTCCCGTTTCCCTCTCCTGTCTCTCTCTCTCCCGTTTCCCTCTCCTGTCTCTCTCTCTCCCGTTTCCCTCTCCTGTCTCCCTCTCTCCCGTTTCCCTCTCCTGTCTCTCTCTCTCCCGTTTCCCTCTCCTGTCTCTGACTCTCCCGTTTCCCTCTCCTGTCTCTATCTCTCCCATAACCCCCTCCTGTCTCTCTCTCTCCCGTTTCCCTCTCCTGTCTCTCTCTCTCCCGTTTCCCTCTCCTGTCTCTCTCCCGTTTCCCTCTCCTGTCTCTCTCTCTCCCGTTTCCTTCTCCTGTCTCTGACTCTCCCGTTTCCCTCTCCTGTCTCTCTCTCTCCCGTTTCCCTCTCCTGTCTCTCTCCCGTTTCCCTCTCCTGTCTCCCTCTCTCACGTTTCCCTCTCCTGTCTCTCTCTCTCCCGTTTCCCTCTCCTGTCTCTGACTCTCCCGTTTCCCTCTCCTGTCTCTCTCTCTCCCGTTTCCCTCTCCTGTCTCTCTCTCTCTCCCGTTTCCCTCTCCTGTCTCTCTCTCTCCCGTTTCCCCCTCCTGTCTCTATCTCTCCCGTTTCCCTCTCCTGTCTCTCTCTCTCCCGTTTCCCTCTCCTGTCTCTCTCTCTCTCCCGTTACCCCCTCCTGTCTCTATCTCTCCCGTTACCCCCTCCTGTCTCTGACTCTCCCGTTTCCCTCTCCTGTCTCTCTCTCTCCCGTTTCCCTCTCCTGTCTCTGACTCTCCCGTTTCCCTCTCCTGTCTCTGATTCTCCCGTTTCCCTCTCCTGTCTCTGATTCTCCCGTTTCCCTCTCCTGTCTCTTTCTCTCCCGTTTCCCTCTCCTCTCTCTCTCTCTCCCGTTTCCCTCTCCTGTCTCTCTCTCTCTCTCTCTCCCGTTTCCCTCTCCTGCCTCTCTCTCTCCCGTTTCCCTCTCCTGTCTCTCTCTCTCCCGGTTCACTCTCCTGTCTCTGACTCTCCCGTTTCCCTCTCCTGTCTCTTTCTCTCCCGTTTCCCTCTCCTCTCTCTCTCTCTCCCGTTTCCCTCTCCTGTCTCTCTCTCTCTCTCTCTCCCGTTTCCCTCTCCTGTCTCTGACTCTCCCGTTTCCCTCTCCTGTCTCTCTCTCTCCCGGTTCACTCTCCTGTCTCTGACTCTCCCGTTTCCCTCTCCTGTCTCTATCTCTCCCGTTTCCCTCTCCTGTCTCTGACTCTCCCGTTTCCCTCTCCTGTCTGACTCTCCCGTTTCCCTCTTCTGTCTCTGACTCTCCCGTTTCCCTCTACTGTCGCTCTCTCTCCAGTTTCCCTCTCCTGTCTCTCTCTCTCCCGTTTCCCTCTCCTGTCTCTATCTCTCCCAACTCCCTCTCCTGTCTCTCTCTCTCCCGTTTCCCTCTCCTGTCTCTCTCTCTCCCGTTTCCCCCTCCTGTCTCTGACTCTCCCGTTTCCCTCTCCTGTCTCTCTCTCTCCCGTTTCCCTCTCCTGTCTCTCTCTCTCCCGTTTCCCTCTCCTGTCTCTCTCTCTCCCGTTTCCCTCTCCTGTCTCTCTCTCTCCCGTTTCCCTCTCCTGTCTCTCTCTCTCTCCCGTTTCCCCCTCCTGTCTCCAGCTCTCCCGTTTACCTCTCCTGTCTCTGACTCTCCCGTTTCCCTCTCCTGTCTCTGACTCTCCCGTTTCCCTCTCCTGTCTCTCTCTCTCCCGTTTCCCTCTCCTGTCTCTCTCTCTCCCGTTTCCCTCTCCTGTCTCTGACTCTCCCGTTTCCCTCTCCTGTCTCTCTCTCTCCCGTTTCCCTCTCCTGTCTCTCTCTCTCCCGTTTCCCCCTCCTGTCTCTCTCTCTCCCGTTTCCCTCTCCTGTCTCTCTCTCTCCCGTTTCCCTCTCCTGTCTCTCTCTCTCCCGTTTCCCTCTCCTTTCTCTCTCTCTCCCGTTTCCCTCTCCTGTCTCTCTCTCTCCCGTTTCCCTCTCCTGTCTCTCTCTCTCCCGTTTCCCTCTCCTGTCTCTCTCTCTCCCGTTTCCCTCTCCTGTCTCTGACTCTCCCGTTTCCCTCTCCTGTCTCTGACTCTCCCGTTTCCCTCTCCTGTCTCTATCTCTCCCGTTACCCCCTCCTGTCTCTGACTCTCCCGTTTCCCTCTCCTGTCTATCTCTCCCGTTTCCCTCTCCTGTCTCTATCTCTCCCGTTTCCCTCTCCTGTCTCTCTCTCTCCCGTTTCCCTCTCCTGTCTCTGACTCTCCCGTTTCCCTCTCCTGTCTCTATCTCTCCCGTTTCCCTCTCCTGTCTCTGACTCTCCCGTTTCCCTCTCCTGTCTATCTCTCCCGTTTCCCTCTCCTGTCTCTATCTCTCCCGTTTCCCTCTCCTGTCTCTCTCTCTCCCGTTTCCCTCTCCTGTCTCTGACTCTCCCGTTTCCCTCTCCTGTCTCTCTCTCTCCCGTTTCCCTCTCCTGTCTCTCTCTCTCCCGTTTCCCTCTCCTGTCTCTGACTCTTCCGTTTCCCTCTCCTGTCTCTCTCTCCCGTTTCCCTCTCCTGTCTCTCTCTCTCCCGTTTCCCTCTCCTGTCTCTCTCTCTCCCGTTTCCCTCTCCTGTCTCTGACTCTTCCGTTTCCCTCTCTCTCTCTCTCTCTCCCGTTTCCCTCTCCTGTCTCTCTCTCCCGTTTCCCTCTCCTGTCTCTGACTCTTCCGTTTCCCTCTCCTGTCTCTCTCTCCCGTTTCCCTCTCCTGTCTCTCTCTCTCTCTCCCGTTTCCCTCTCCTGTCTCTCTCTCTCCCGTTTCCCTCTCCTGTCTCTCTCTCTCCCGTTTCCCTCTCCTGTCTCTCTCTCTCCCGGTTCACTCTCCTGTCTCTGACTCTCCCGTTTCCCTCTCCTGTCTCTGACTCTCCCGTTTCCCTCTCCTGTCTCTGACTCTCCCGTTTCCCTCTCCTGTCTCTGACTCTCCCGTTTCCCTCTCCTGTCTCTCTCTCTCCCGTTTCCCACTTCTTTCTCTGACTCTCCCGTTTCCCTCTCCTGTCTGACTCTCCCGTTTCCCTCTTCTGTCTCTGACTCTCCCGTTTCCCTCTACTGTCGCTCTCTCTCCAGTTTCCCTCTCCTGTCTCTCTCTCTCCCGTTTCCCTCTCCTGTCTCTCTCTCTCCCGTTTCCCTCTCCTGTCTCTATCTCTCCCAACTCCCTCTCCTGTCTCTCTCTCTCCCGTTTCCCTCTCCTGTCTCTCTCTCTCCCGTTTCCCTCTCCTGTCTCTGACTCTCCCGTTTCCCCCTCCTGTCTCTCTCTCTCCCGTTTCCCTCTCCTGTCTCTCTCTCTCCCGTTTCCCCCTCCTGTCTCTGACTCTCCCGTTTCCCTCTCCTGTCTCTATCTCTCCCGTTTCCCTCTCCTGTCTCTATCTCTCCCGACTCCCTCTCCTGTCTCTATCTCTCCCAACTCCCTCTCCTGTCTCTCTCTCTCCCGTTTCCCTCTCCTGTCTCTCTCTCTCCCGTTTCCCTCTCCTATCTCTCTCTCTCCCGTTTCCCTCTCCTGTCTCTCTCTCTCCCGTTTCCCTCTCCTGTCTCTATCTCTCCCGTTTCCCTCTCCTGTCTCTCTCTCTCCCGTTTCCCTCTCCTGTCTCTATCTCTCCCGTTTCCCTCTCCTGTCTCTCTCTCTCTCCCGTTTCCCCCTCCTGTCTCTCTCTCTCTCCCGTTTCCCCCTCCTGTCTCCAGCTCTCCCGTTTCCCTCTCCTGTCTCTCTCTCTCCCGTTTCCCCCTCCTGTCTCTCTCTCTCCCGTTTCCCCCTCCTGTCTCTCTCTCTCTCCCGTTTCCCCCTCCTGTCTCCAGCTCTCCCGTTTCCCCCTCCTGTCTCTCTCTCTCCCGTTTCCCTCTCCTGTCTCTCTCTCTCCCGTTTCCCTCTCCTGTCTCTCTCTCTCCCGTTTCCCTCTCCTGTCTCTCTCTCTCTCCCGTTTCCCCCTCCTGTCTCCAGCTCTCCCGTTTACCTCTCCTGTCTCTTACTCTCCCGTTTACCTCTCCTGTCTCTGACTCTCCCGTTTCCCTCTCCTGTCTCTCTCTCTCCCATTTCCCTCTCCTGTCTCTCTCTCTCCCGTTTCCCTCTCCTGTCTCTGACTCTCCCCTTTCCCTCTCCTGTCTCTCTCTCTCCCGTTTCCCTCTCCTGTCTCTCTCCCGTTTCCCTCTCCTGTCTCTCTCTCTCCCGTTTCCCTCTCCTGTCTCTCTCTCTCCCGTTTCCCTCTCCTGTCTCTCTCTCTCCCGTTTCCCTCTCCTGTCTCTCTCTCCCGTTTCCCTCTCCTGTCTCTGACTCTCCCGTTTCCCTCTCCTGTCTCTATCTCTCCCGTTACCCCCTCCTGTCTCTGACTCTCCCGTTTCCCTCTCCTGTCTATCTCTCCCGTTTCCCTCTCCTGTCTCTATCTCTCCCGTTTCCCTCTCCTGTTTCTCTCTCTCCCGTTTCCCTCTCCTGTCTCTGACTCTCCCGTTTCCCTCTCCTGTCTCTCTCTCTCCCGTTTCCCTCTCCTGTCTCTCTCTCTCCCGTTTCCCTCTCCTGTCTCTGACTCTCCCGTTTCCCTCTCCTGTCTCTCTCTCTCTCCCGTTTCCCTCTCCTGTCTCTATCTCTCCCGTTTCCCTCTCCTGTCTCTGACTCTCCCGTTTCCCTCTCCTGTCTCTGACTCTCCCGTTTCCCTCTCCTGTCTCTGACTCTCCCGTTTCCCTCTCCTGTCTCTGACTCTCCCGTTTCCCTCTCCTGTCTCTCTCTCTCCCGTTTCCCACTTCTTTCTCTATCTCTCCCGTTTCCCTCTCCTGTCTCTGACTCTCCCGTTTCCCTCTCCTGTCTCTGACTCTCCCGTTTCCCTCTCCTGTCTGACTCTCCCGTTTCCCTCTTCTGTCTCTGACTCTCCCGTTTCCCTCTACTGTCGCTCTCTCTCCAGTTTCCCTCTCTCTCCCGTTTCCCTCTCCTGTCTCTCTCTCTCCCGTTTCCCTCTCCTGTCTCTATCTCTCCCAACTCCCTCTCCTGTCTCTCTCTCTCCCGTTTCCCTCTCCTGTCTCTCTCTCTCCCGTTTCCCTCTCCTGTCTCTCTCTCTCCCGTTTCCCTCTCCTGTCTCTATCTCTCCCGTTTCCCTCTCCTGTCTCTGACTCTCCCGTTTCCCTCTCCTGTCTCTCTCTCTCCTGTTTCCCCCTCCTGTCTCTGACTCTCCCGTTTCCCTCTCCTGTCTCTCTCCCGTTTCCCCCTCCTGTCTCTCTCTCTCTCCCGTTTCCCCCTCCTGTCTCCAGCTCTCCCGTTTCCCTCTCCTGTCTCTCTCTCTCCCGTTTCCCTCTCCTGTCTCTCTCTCTCCCGTTTCCCTCTCCTGTCTCTCTCTCTCCCGTTTCCCCCTCCTGTCTCTCTCTCTCTCCCGTTTCCCCCTCCTGTCTCCAGCTCTCCCGTTTCCCTCTCCTGTCTCTCTCTCTCCCGTTTCCCTCTCCTGTCTCTCTCTCTCCCGTTTCCCTCTCCTGTCTCTCTCTCTCCCGTTTCCCCCTCCTGTCTCTCTCTCTCTCCCGTTTCCCCCTCCTGTCTCCAGCTCTCCCGTTTCCCTCTCCTGTCTCTCTCTCTCCCGTTTCCCTCTCCTGTCTCTCTCTCTCCCGTTTCCCTCTCCTGTCTCTCTCTCTCCCGTTTCCCTCTCCTGTCTCTCTCTCTCCCGTTTCCCTCTCCTGTCTCTCTCTCTCTCCCGTTTCCCCCTCCTGTCTCCAGATCTCCCGTTTACCTCTCCTGTCTCTGACTCTCCCGTTTCCCTCTCCTGTCTCTCCCCCGTTTCCCTCTCCTGTCTCTGACTCTCCCGTTTCCCTCTCCTGTCTCTATCTCTCCCGTTTCCCTCTCCTGTGTCTCTCTCTCCCGTTTCCCTCTCCTGTCTCTCTCTCTCCCGTTTCCCTCTCCTGTCTCTGACTCTCCCGTTTCCCTCTCCTGTCTCTGACTCTCCCGTTTCCCCCTCCTGTCTCTGACTCTCCCGTTTCCCCCTCCTGTCTCTCTCTCTCCTGTTTCCCCCTCCTGTCTCTCTCTCTCCCGTTTCCCTCTCCTGTCTCTCTCTCTCCCGTTTCCCTCTCCTGTCTCTCTCTCTCCCGTTTCCCTCTCCTGTCTCTCTCTCTCCCGTTTCCCTCTCCTGTCTCTCTCTCTCCCGTTTCCCTCTCCTGTCTCTATCTCTCCCGTTTCCCTCTCCTGTCTCTCTCTCTCCCGTTTCCCTCTCCTGTCTCTATCTCTCCCGTTTCCCTCTCCTGTCTCTCTCTCTCTCCCGTTTCCCCCTCCTGCCTCTCTCTCTCTCCCGTTTCCCCCTCCTGTCTCCAGCTCTCCCGTTTCCCTCTCCTGTCTCTCTCTCTCCCGTTTCCCCCTCCTGTCTCTCTCTCTCCCGTTTCCCCCTCCTGTCTCTCTCTCTCTCCCGTTTCCCCCTCCTGTCTCCAGCTCTCCCGTTTCCCCCTCCTGTCTCTCTCTCTCCCGTTTCCCTCTCCTGTCTCTCTCTCTCCCGTTTCCCTCTCCTGTCTCTCTCTCTCCCGTTTCCCTTTTCTGTCTCTCTCTCTCCCGTTTCCCTCTCCTGTCTCTCTCTCTCCCGTTTCCCTCTCCTGTCTCTCTCTCTCTCCCGTTTCCCCCTCCTGTCTCCAGCTCTCCCGTTTACCTCTCCTGTCTCTTACTCTCCCGTTTACCTCTCCTGTCTCTGACTCTCCCGTTTCCCTCTCCTGTCTCTCTCTCTCCCATTTCCCTCTCCTGTCTCTCTCTCTCCCGTTTCCCTCTCCTGTCTCTGACTCTCCCCTTTCCCTCTCCTGTCTCTCTCTCTCCCGTTTCCCTCTCCTGTCTCTCTCTCTCCCGTTTCCCTCTCCTGTCTCTCTCTCTCCCGTTTCCCTCTCCTGTCTCTCTCTCTCCCGTTTCCCTCTCCTGTCTCTCTCTCTCCCGTTTCCCTCTCCTGTCTCTCTCTCCCGTTTCCCTCTCCTGTCTCTGACTCTCCCGTTTCCCTCTCCTGTCTCTATCTCTCCCGTTACCCCCTCCTGTCTCTGACTCTCCCGTTTCCCTCTCCTGTCTCTGACTCTCCCGTTTCCCTCTCCTGTCTCACTCTCTCCCGTTTCCCTCTCCTGTCTCTCTCTCTCCCGTTTCCCTCTCCTGTCTCTGACTCTCCCGTTTCCCTCTCCTGTCTCTCTCTCTCTCCCGTTTCCCTCTCCTGTCTCTATCTCTCCCGTTTCCCTCTCCTGTCTCTGACTCTCCCGTTTCCCTCTCCTGTCTCTGACTCTCCCGTTTCCCTCTCCTGTCTCTGACTCTCCCGTTTCCCTCTCCTGTCTCTGACTCTCCCGTTTCCCTCTCCTGTCTCTCTCTCTCCCGTTTCCCACTTCTTTCTCTATCTCTCCCGTTTCCCTCTCCTGTCTCTGACTCTCCCGTTTCCCTCTCCTGTCTCTGACTCTCCCGTTTCCCTCTCCTGTCTGACTCTCCCGTTTCCCTCTTCTGTCTCTGACTCTCCCGTTTCCCTCTACTGTCGCTCTCTCTCCAGTTTCCCTCTCTCTCCCGTTTCCCTCTCCTGTCTCTCTCTCTCCCGTTTCCCTCTCCTGTCTCTATCTCTCCCAACTCCCTCTCCTGTCTCTCTCTCTCCCGTTTCCCTCTCCTGTCTCTCTCTCTCCCGTTTCCCTCTCCTGTCTCTCTCTCTCCCGTTTCCCTCTCCTGTCTCTCTCTCTCCCGTTTCCCTCTCCTGTCTCTATCTCTCCCGTTTCCCTCTCCTGTCTCTGACTCTCCCGTTTCCCTCTCCTGTCTCTCTCTCTCCTGTTTCCCCCTCCTGTCTCTGACTCTCCCGTTTCCCTCTCCTGTCTCTCTCTCTCCCGTTTCCCCCTCCTGTCTCTCTCTCTCTCCCGTTTCCCCCTCCTGTCTCCAGCTCTCCCGTTTCCCTCTCCTGTCTCTCTCTCTCCCGTTTCCCTCTCCTGTCTCTCTCTCTCCCGTTTCCCTCTCCTGTCTCTCTCTCTCCCGTTTCCCCCTCCTGTCTCTCTCTCTCTCCCGTTTCCCCCTCCTGTCTCCAGCTCTCCCGTTTCCCTCTCCTGTCTCTCTCTCTCCCGTTTCCCTCTCCTGTCTCTCTCTCTCCCGTTTCCCTCTCCTGTCTCTCTCTCTCCCGTTTCCCCCTCCTGTCTCTCTCTCTCTCCCGTTTCCCCCTCCTGTCTCCAGCTCTCCCGTTTCCCTCTCCTGTCTCTCTCTCTCCCGTTTCCCTCTCCTGTCTCTCTCTCTCCCGTTTCCCTCTCCTGTCTCTCTCTCTCCCGTTTCCCTCTCCTGTCTCTCTCTCTCCCGTTTCCCTCTCCTGTCTCTCTCTCTCTCCCGTTTCCCCCTCCTGTCTCCAGATCTCCCGTTTACC
This sequence comes from Scyliorhinus torazame, assembly GCF_047496885.1. Taxonomy (NCBI): domain Eukaryota; kingdom Metazoa; phylum Chordata; class Chondrichthyes; order Carcharhiniformes; family Scyliorhinidae; genus Scyliorhinus; species Scyliorhinus torazame. The sequence continues at coordinate 153,111 of NC_092715.1, read as the reverse complement.
TCTCCTGTCTCTGACTCTCCCGTTTCCCTCTCCTGTCTCTCCCCCGTTTCCCTCTCCTGTCTCTGACTCTCCCGTTTCCCTCTCCTGTCTCTATCTCTCCCGTTTCCCTCTCCTGTGTCTCTCTCTCCCGTTTCCCTCTCCTGTCTCTCTCTCTCCCGTTTCCCTCTCCTGTCTCTGACTCTCCCGTTTCCCTCTCCTGTCTCTGACTCTCCCGTTTCCCCCTCCTGTCTCTCTCTCTCCTGTTTCCCCCTCCTGTCTCTCTCTCTCCCGTTTCCCTCTCCTGTCTCTCTCTCTCCCGTTTCCCTCTCCTGTCTCTCTCTCTCCCGTTTCCCTCTCCTGTCTCTCTCTCTCCCGTTTCCCTCTCCTGTCTCTCTCCCGTTTCCCCCTCCTGTCTCCAGCTCTCCCGTTTACCTCTCCTGTCTCTGACTCTCCCGTTTCCCTCTCCTGTCTCTCTCCCGTTTCCCCCTCCTGTCTCCAGCTCTCCCGTTTCCCTCTCCTGTCTCTGACTCTCCCGTTTCCCTCTCCTGTCTCTCTCTCTCCCATTTCCCTCTCCTGTCTCTCTCTCTCCCGTTTCCCTCTCCTGTCTCTGACTCTCCCCTTTCCCTCTACTGTCTCTCTCTCTCCCGTTTCCCTCTCCTGTCTCTCTCCCGTTTCCCTCTCCTGTCTCTCTCTCTCTCCCGTTTCCCTCTCCTGTCTCTCTCTCTCTCCCGTTACCCTCTCCTGTCTCTGACTCTCCCGTTTCCCTCTCCTGTCTCTGACTCCCCCGTTTCCCTCTCCTGTGTCTCTCTCTCCCGTTTCCCTCTCCTGTGTCTCTCTCTCCCGTTTCCCTCTCCTGTCTCTCTCTCTCCCGTTTCCCTCTCCTGTCTCTCTCTCTCTCCCGTTTCCCTCTCCTGTCTCTGACTCTCCCGTTTCCCTCTCCTGTCTCTGACTCCCCCGTTTCCCTCTCCTGTCTCTCTCTCTCCCGTTTCCCTCTCCTGTCTCAATCTCTCCCGTTTCCCTCTCCTGTGTCTCTCTCTCCCGTTTCCCTCTCCTGTGTCTCTCTCTCCCGTTTCCCTCTCCTGTCTGTATCTCTCCCGTTTCCCTCTCCTCTCTCTCTCTCTTTCTCCCGTTTCCCTCTCCTGTCTCTCTCTCTCCCGTTTCCCTCTCCTGTCTCTCTCTCTCCCGTTTCCCTCTCCTGTCTCTCTCTCTCCCGTTTCCCTCTCCTGTCTCTCTCTCTCCCGTTTCCCTCTCCTGTCTCTATCTCTCCCGTTTCCCTCTCCTGTCTCTGACTCTCCCGTTTCCCTCTCCTGTCTCTCTCTCTCCTGTTTCCCCCTCCTGTCTCTGACTCTCCCGTTTCCCTCTCCTGTCTCTCTCTCTCCCGTTTCCCTCTCCTGTCTCTCTCTCTCCCGTTTCCCCCTCCTGTCTCTCTCTCTCCCGTTTCCCTCTCCTGTCTCTCTCTCCCGTTTCCCTCTCCTGTCTCTGACTCTCCCGTTTCCCTCTCCTGTCTCTATCTCTCCCGTTACCCCCTCCTGTCTCTGACTCTCCCGTTTCCCTCTCCTGTCTATCTCTCCCGTTTCCCTCTCCTGTCTCTATCTCTCCCGTTTCCCTCTCCTGTCTCTATCTCTCCCGTTTCCCTCTCCTGTCTCTATCTCTCCCGTTTCCCTCTCCTGTCTCTATCTCTCCCGTTTTCCTCTCCTGTCTCTCTCTCTCCCGTTTCCCTCTCCTGTCTCTCTCTCTCCCGTTTCCCTCTCCTGTCTCTCTCTCTCCCGTTTCCCTCTCCTGTCTCTCTCTCTCCCGTTTCCCTCTCCTGTCTCTCTCTCTCTCCCGTTTCCCTCTCCTGTCTCTGACTCTCCCGTTTCCCTCTCCTGTCTCTGACTCCCCCGTTTCCCTCTCCTGTCTCTCTCTCTCCCGTTTCCCTCTCCTGTCTCAATCTCTCCCGTTTCCCTCTCCTGTGTCTCTCTCTCCCGTTTCCCTCTCCTGTGTCTCTCTCTCCCGTTTCCCTCTCCTGTCTGTATCTCTCCCGTTTCCCTCTCCTCTCTCTATCTCTTTCTCCCGTTTCCCTCTCCTGTCTCTCTCTCTCCCGTTTCCCTCTCCTGTCTCTCTCTCTCCCGTTTCCCTCTCCTGTCTCTCTCTCTCCCGTTTCCCTCTCCTGTCTCTCTCTCTCCCGTTTCCCTCTCCTGTCTCTCTCTCTCCCGTTTCCCTCTCCTGTCTCTATCTCTCCCGTTTCCCTCTCCTGTCTCTGACTCTCCCGTTTCCCTCTCCTGTCTCTCTCTCTCCTGTTTCCCCCTCCTGTCTCTGACTCTCCCGTTTCCCTCTCCTGTCTCTCTCTCTCCCGTTTCCCTCTCCTGTCTCTCTCTCTCCCGTTTCCCCCTCCTGTCTCTCTCTCTCCCGTTTCCCTCTCCTGTCTCTCTCTCCCGTTTCCCTCTCCTGTCTCTCTCTCTCCCGTTTCCCTCTCCTGTCTCTATCTCTCCCGTTTCCCCCTCCTGTCTCTCTCTCTCCCGTTTCCCTCTCCTGTCTCTCTCTCCCGTTTCCCTCTCCTGTCTCTGACTCTCCCGTTTCCCTCTCCTGTCTCTATCTCTCCCGTTACCCCCTCCTGTCTCTGACTCTCCCGTTTCCCTCTCCTGTCTATCTCTCCCGTTTCCCTCTCCTGTCTCTATCTCTCCCGTTTCCCTCTCCTGTCTCTCTCTCTCCCGTTTCCCTCTCCTGTCTCTCTCTCTCCCGTTTCCCTCTCCTGTCTCTGACTCTCCCGTTTCCCTCTCCTGTCTCTGACTCTCCCGTTTCCCTCTCCTGTCTCTCTCTCTCCCGTTTCCCTCTCCTGTCTCTGACTCTCCCGTTTCCCTCTCCTGTCTCTCTCTCTCCCGTTTCCCTCTCCTGTCTCTCTCTCTCCCGTTTCCCTCTCCTGTCTCTCTCTCCCGTTTCCCTCTCCTGTCTCTCTCTCTCTCTCCCGTTTCCCTCTCCTGTCTCGCTCTCTCCCGTTTCCCTCTCCTGTCTCTCTCTCCCGTTTCCCTCTCCTGTCTCTCTCTCTCTCTCCCGTTTCCCTCTCCTGTCTCTCTCTCTCCCGTTTCCCTCTCCTGTCTCTCTCTCTCCCGTTTCCCTCTCCTGTCTCTCTCTCTCCCGGTTCACTCTCCTGTCTCTGACTCTCCCGTTTCCCTCTCCTGTCTCTCTCTCTCTCCCGTTTCCCTCTCCTGTCTCTATCTCTCCCGTTTCCCTCTCCTGTCTCTGACTCTCCCGTTTCCCTCTCCTGTCTCTGACTCTCCCGTTTCCCTCTCCTGTCTCTGACTCTCCCGTTTCCCTCTCCTGTCTCTGACTCTCCCGTTTCCCTCTCCTGTCTCTCTCTCTCCCGTTTCCCACTTCTTTCTCTATCTCTCCCGTTTCCCTCTCCTGTCTCTGACTCTCCCGTTTCCCTCTCCTGTCTCTCTCTCTCCCGTTTCCCTCTCCTGTCTCTCTCTCTCCCGTTTCCCTCTCCTGTCTCTCTCTCTCCCGTTTCCCTCTCCTGTCTCTCTCTCTCCCGTTTCCCTCTCCTGTCTCTCTCTCTCCCGTTTCCCTCTCCTGTCTCTATCTCTCCCGTTTCCCTCTCCTGTCTCTGACTCTCCCGTTTCCCTCTCCTGTCTCTGACTCTCCCGTTTCCCTCTCCTGTCTCTGACTCTCCCGTTTCCCTCTCCTGTCTCTCTCTCTCCCGTTTCCCTCTCCTGTCTCTGACTCTCCCGTTTCCCTCTCCTGTCTCTGACTCCCCCGTTTCCCTCTCCTGTGTCTCTCTCTCCCGTTTCCCTCTCCTGTGTCTCTCTCTCCCGTTTCCCTCTCCTGTCTCTCTCTCTCTCCCGTTTCCCTCTCCTGTCTCTCTCTCTCTCCCGTTTCCCTCTCCTGTCTCTGACTCTCCCGTTTCCCTCTCCTGTCTCTGACTCCCCCGTTTCCCTCTCCTGTCTCTCTCTCTCCCGTTTCCCTCTCCTGTCTCAATCTCTCCCGTTTCCCTCTCCTGTGTCTCTCTCTCCCGTTTCCCTCTCCTGTGTCTCTCTCTCCCGTTTCCCTCTCCTGTCTGTATCTCTCCCGTTTCCCTCTCCTCTCTCTCTCTCTCTCTCCCGTTTCCCTCTCCTGTCTCTCTCTCTCCCGTTTCCCTCTCCTGTCTCTCTCTCTCCCGTTTCCCTCTCCTGTCTCTCTCTCTCCCGTTTCCCTCTCCTGTCTCTCTCTCTCCCGTTTCCCTCTCCTGTCTCTATCTCTCCCGTTTCCCTCTCCTGTCTCTGACTCTCCCGTTTCCCTCTCCTGTCTCTCTCTCTCCTGTTTCCCCCTCCTGTCTCTGACTCTCCCGTTTCCCTCTCCTGTCTCTCTCTCTCCCGTTTCCCCCTCCTGTCTCTCTCTCTCTCCCGTTTCCCCCTCCTGTCTCCAGCTCTCCCGTTTCCCTCTCCTGTCTCTCTCTCTCCCGTTTCCCTCTCCTGTCTCTCTCTCTCCCGTTTCCCTCTCCTGTCTCTCTCTCTCCCGTTTCCCCCTCCTGTCTCTCTCTCTCTTCCGTTTCCCCCTCCTGTCTCCAGCTCTCCCGTTTCCCTCTCCTGTCTCTCTCTCTCCCGTTTCCCTCTCCTGTCTCTCTCTCTCCCGTTTCCCTCTCCTGTCTCTCTCTCTCCCGTTTCCCCCTCCTGTCTCTCTCTCTCTCCCGTTTCCCCCTCCTGTCTCCAGCTCTCCCGTTTCCCTCTCCTGTCTCTCTCTCTCCCGTTTCCCTCTCCTGTCTCTCTCTCTCCCGTTTCCCTCTCCTGTCTCTCTCTCTCCCGTTTCCCTCTCCTGTCTCTCTCTCTCTCCCGTTTCCCCCTCCTGTCTCCAGATCTCCCGTTTCCCTCTCCTGTCTCTATCTCTCCCGTTTCCCTCTCCTGTCTCTATCTCTCCCGTTTCCCTCTCCTGTCTCTGACTCTCCCGTTTCCCTCTCCTGTCTCTCTCTCTCTCTCTCCCGTTTCCCTCTCCTGTCTCTCTCTCTCTCTCCCGTTTCCCTCTCCTGTCTCTCTCTCTCTCTCCCGTTTCCCTCTCCTGTCTCTCTCTCTCTCTCTCCCGTTTCCCTCTCCTGTCTCTCTCTCTCTCTCTCCCGTTTCCCTCTCCTGTCTCTCTCTCTCTCTCTCCCGTTTCCCTCTCCTGTCTCTCTTTCTCTCTCCCGTTTCCCTCTCCTGTCTCTCTCTCTCTCTCCCGTTTCCCTCTCCTGTCTCTCTCTCTCTCTCCCGTTTCCCTCTCCTGTCTCTCTCTCTCCCGTTTCCCTCTCCTGTCTCTTTCTCTCCCGTTTCCCTCTCCTGTCTATGACTCTCCCGTTTCCCCCTCCTGTCTCTCTCTCTCTCCCGTCTCTCTCTCTCCCGTTTCCCTCTCCTGTCTCTCTCTCTCCCGTTTCCCCCTCCTGTCTCTCTCTCTCCCGTTTCCCTCTCCTGTCTCTATCTCTCCCGTTTCCCTCTCCTGTCTCTCTCTCTCTATCCCGTTTCCCTCTCCTGTCTCTGACTCTCCCTTTTCCCTCTCCTGTCTCTCTCTCTATCCCGTTTCCCTCTCCTGTCTCTGACTCTCCCGTTTCCCTCTCCTGTCTCTCTCTATCCCGTTTCCCTCTCCTGTCTCTTACTCTCCCGTTTCCCTCTCCTGTCTCTTACTCTCCCGTTTCCCTCTCCTGTCTCTCTCTCTCCCGTTTCCCTCTCCTGTCTCTGACTCTCCCGTTTCCCTCTCCTGTCTCTCTCTCCCGTTTCCCTCTCCTGTCTCTCTCTCTCCCGTTTCCCTCTCCTGTCTCTGACTCTCCCGTTTCCCTCTCCTGTCTCTGACTCTCCCGTTTCCCTCTCCTGTCTCTGACTCTCCCGTTTCCCTCTCCTGTCTCTTACTCTCCCGTTTCCCTCTCCTGTCTCTGACTGTCCCGTTTCCCTCTCCTGTCTCTGACTCTCCCGTTTCCCTCTCCTGTCTCTCTCTCTCCCGTTTCCCTCTCCCGTTTCCCTCTCCTGTCTCTCTCTCTCCCGTTTCCCTCTCCTGTCTCTCTCTCTCCCGTTTCCCTCTCCTGTCTCTCTCTCTCTCCCGTTTCCCTCTCCTGTCTCTCTCTCTCCCGTTTCCCTCTCCTGTCTCTCTCTCTCCCGTTTCCCTCTCCTGTCTCTCTCTCCCCGTTTCCCTCTCCTGTCTCTCTCTCTCCCGTTTCCCTCTCCTGTCTCTGACTCTCCCGTTTCCCTCTCCTGTCTCACTCTCTCCCCGTTTCCCTCTCCTGTCTCACTCTCTCCCGTTTCCCTCTCCTGTCTCTGACTCTCCCGTTTCCCTCTCCTGTCTCACTCTCTCCCGTTTCCCTCTCCTGTCTCTGACTCTCCCGTTTCCCTCTCCTGTCTCTGACTCTCCCGTTTCCCTCTCCTGTCTCTCTCTCTCCCGTTTCCCTCTCCTGTCTCTGACTCTCCCGTTTCCCTCTCCTGTCTCTGACTCTCCCGTGTCCCTCTCCTGTCTCTGACTCTCCCGTTTCCCTCTCCTGTCTCTATCTCTCCCGTTTCCCTCTCCTGTCTCTGACTGTTCCGTTTCCCCCTCCTGTCTCTGACTGTTCCGTTTCCCCCTCCTGTCTCTATCTCTCCCGTTTCCCCCTCCTGTCTCTCTCTCTCCCGTTTCTCTCTCCTGTCTCTCTCTCTCTCCCGTTTCCCTCTTCTGTCTCTCTCTCTCTCTCCCGTTTCCCTCTCCTGTCTCTCTCTCTCTCTCCCGTTTCCCTCTCCTGTCTCTCTCTCTCCCGTTTCCCTCTCCCATTTCCCTCTCCCCCGTTTCCCTCTCCTGTCTCTGACTCTCCTGTTTCCCTCTCCTGTCTCTGACTCTCCCGTTTCCCTCTCCTGTCTCTGACTCTCCTGTTTCCCTCTCCTGTCTCTCTCTCTCCCGTTTCCCTCTCCTGTCTCTCTCTCTCCCGTTTCCCTCTCCTGTCTCTCTCTCTTCCGTTTCCCTCTCCTGTCTCTCTCTCCCGTTTCCCTCTCCTGTCTCTGACTCTCCCGTTTCCCTCTCCTGTCTCTATCTCTCCCGTTACCCCCTCCTGTCTCTGACTCTCCCGTTTCCCTCTCCTGTCTATCTCTCCCGTTTCCTTCTCCTGTCTCTATCTCTCCCGTTTCCCTCTCCTGTCTCTCTCTCTCCCGTTTCCCTCTCCTGTCTCTGACTCTCCCGTTTCCCTCTCCTGTCTCTATCTCTCCCGTTTCCCTCTCCTGTCTCTGACTCTCCCGTTTCCCTCTCCTGTCTCTGACTCTCCCGTTTACCTCTCCTGTCTCTCTCTCTCCCGTTTCCCTCTCCTGTTTCCCTCTCCTGTCTCTGACTCTCCCGTTTCCCTCTCCTGTCTCTGACTCTCCTGTTTCCCTCCCCTGTCTCTGACTCTCCTGTTTCCCTCTCCTGTCTCTCTCTCTCCCGTTTCCCTCTCCTGTCTCTCTCTCTCCCGTTTCCCTCTCCTGTCTCTCTCTCTCCCGTTTCACTCTCCTGTCTCTCTCTCTCCCGTTTCCTTCTCCTGTCTCTGACTCTCCCGTTTCCCCCTCCTGTCTCTATCTCTCCCGTTTCCCTCTTCTGTCTCTGACTCTCCCGTTTCCCCCTCCTGTCTCTATCTCTCCCGTTTCCCCCTCCTGTCTCTATCTCTCCCGTTTCCCTCTCCTGTCTCTGACTCTCCCGTTTCCCTCTCCTGTCTCTATCTCTCCCGTTTCCCTCTCCTGTCTCTGACTCTCCCGTTTCCCCCTCCTGTCTCTATCTCTCCCGTTTCCCTCTCCTGTCTCTATATCTCCCGTTTCCCTCTCCTGTCTCTGACTCTCCCGTTTCCCTCTCCTGTCTCTCTCTCCCCCGTTTCCCTCTCCTGTCTCTGACTCTCCCGTTTCCCCCTCATGTCTCTATCTCTCCCGCTTCCCTCTCCTGTCTCTCTCTCCCCCGTTTCCCTCTCATGTCTCTGACTCTCCCGTTTCCCCCTCATGTCTCTATCTCTCCCGCTTCCCTCTCCTGTCTCTATCTCTCCCGTATCCCTCTCCTGTCTCTCTCTCCCCCGTTTCCCTCTCCTGTCTCTCTCTCTCCTGTTTCCCTCTACTGTCTCTGACTCTCCCGTTTCCCCCTCCTGTTTCTATCTCTCCCGTATCCCTCTCCTGTCTCTCTCTCTCCCGTTTCCCTCTCCTGTCTCTCTCTCTCCCGTTTCCCTCTCCTGTCTCTCTCTCTCCCGTTTCCCTCTCCTGTCTCTCTCTCTCCCGTTTCCCTCTCCTGTCTCTCTCTCTCCCGTTTCCCTCTCCTGTCTCTCTCTCTCCCGTTTCCCTCTCCGGTCTCTCTCTCTCCCGTTTCCCTCTCCGGTCTCTCTCTCTCCCGTTTCCCTCTCCTGTCTCTCTCTCTCCCGTTTCCCTCTCCTGTCTCTCTCTCTCCCGTTTCCCTCTCCTGTCTCTCTCTCTCCCGTTTCCCTCTTCTGTCTCTCTCTCTCTCCCGTTTCCCTCTCCTGTCTCTATCCCTCCCGTTTCCCTCTCCTGTCTCTCTCTCTCCCGTTTCCCTCTCCTGTCTCTCTCTCTCCCGTTTCCCTCTCCTGTCTCTCTCCCGTTTCCCTCTCCTGTCTCTCTCTCTCCCGTTTCCCTCTCCTGTCTCTATCCCTCCCGTTTCCCTCTCCTGTCTCTGACTCTCCCGTTTCCCTCTCCTGTCTCTCTCTCTCCCGTTTCCCTCTCCTGTCTCTCTCTCTCCCGTTTCCCTCTCCTGTCTCTCTCCCGTTTCCCTCTCCTGTCTCTCTCTCTCCCGTTTCCTTCTCCTGTCTCTGACTCTCCCGTTTCCCTCTCCTGTCTCTCTCTCTCCCGTTTCCCTCTCCTGTCTCTCTCTCTCCCGTTTCCCTCTCCTGTCTCCCTCTCTCCCGTTTCCCTCTCCTGTCTCTCTCTCTCCCGTTTCCCTCTCCTGTCTCTGACTCTCCCGTTTCCCTCTCCTGTCTCTATCTCTCCCATAACCCCCTCCTGTCTCTCTCTCTCCCGTTTCCCTCTCCTGTCTCTCTCTCTCCCGTTTCCCTCTCCTGTCTCTCTCCCGTTTCCCTCTCCTGTCTCTCTCTCTCCCGTTTCCTTCTCCTGTCTCTGACTCTCCCGTTTCCCTCTCCTGTCTCCCTCTCTCCCGTTTCCCTCTCCTGTCTCTCTCTCTCCCGTTTCCCTCTCCTGTCTCTGACTCTCCCGTTTCCCTCTCCTGTCTCTCTCTCTCCCGTTTCCCTCTCCTGTCTCTCTCTCTCTCCCGTTTCCCTCTCCTGTCTCTCTCTCTCCCGTTTCCCCCTCCTGTCTCTATCTCTCCCGTTTCCCTCTCCTGTCTCTCTCTCTCCCGTTTCCCTCTCCTGTCTCTCTCTCTCTCCCGTTACCCCCTCCTGTCTCTATCTCTCCCGTTACCCCCTCCTGTCTCTGACTCTCCCGTTTCCCTCTCCTGTCTCTCTCTCTCCCGTTTCCCTCTCCTGTCTCTATCTCTCCCATAACCCCCTCCTGTCTCTCTCTCTCCCGTTTCCCTCTCCTGTCTCTCTCTCTCCCGTTTCCCTCTCCTGTCTCTCTCCCGTTTCCCTCTCCTGTCTCTCTCTCTCCCGTTTCCTTCTCCTGTCTCTGACTCTCCCGTTTCCCTCTCCTGTCTCTCTCTCTCCCGTTTCCCTCTCCTGTCTCTCTCCCGTTTCCCTCTCCTGTCTCCCTCTCTCCCGTTTCCCTCTCCTGTCTCTCTCTCTCCCGTTTCCCTCTCCTGTCTCTGACTCTCCCGTTTCCCTCTCCTGTCTCTCTCTCTCCCGTTTCCCTCTCCTGTCTCTCTCTCTCTCCCGTTTCCCTCTCCTGTCTCTCTCTCTCCCGTTTCCCCCTCCTGTCTCTATCTCTCCCGTTTCCCTCTCCTGTCTCTCTCTCTCCCGTTTCCCTCTCCTGTCTCTCTCTCTCTCCCGTTACCCCCTCCTGTCTCTATCTCTCCCGTTACCCCCTCCTGTCTCTGACTCTCCCGTTTCCCTCTCCTGTCTCTCTCTCTCCCGTTTCCCTCTCCTGTCTCTGACTCTCCCGTTTCCCTCTCCTGTCTCTGATTCTCCCGTTTCCCTCTCCTGTCTCTTTCTCTCCCGTTTCCCTCTCCTCTCTCTCTCTCTCCCGTTTCCCTCTCCTGTCTCTCTCTCTCTCTCTCTCCCGTTTCCCTCTCCTGCCTCTCTCTCTCCCGTTTCCCTCTCCTGTCTCTCTCTCTCCCGGTTCACTCTCCTGTCTCTGACTCTCCCGTTTCCCTCTCCTGTCTCTTTCTCTCCCGTTTCCCTCTCCTCTCTCTCTCTCTCCCGTTTCCCTCTCCTGTCTCTCTCTCTCTCTCTCTCCCGTTTCCCTCTCCTGTCTCTGACTCTCCCGTTTCCCTCTCCTGTCTCTCTCTCTCCCGGTTCACTCTCCTGTCTCTGACTCTCCCGTTTCCCTCTCCTGTCTCTATCTCTCCCGTTTCCCTCTCCTGTCTCTGACTCTCCCGTTTCCCTCTCCTGTCTGACTCTCCCGTTTCCCTCTTCTGTCTCTGACTCTCCCGTTTCCCTCTACTGTCGCTCTCTCTCCAGTTTCCCTCTCCTGTCTCTCTCTCTCCCGTTTCCCTCTCCTGTCTCTATCTCTCCCAACTCCCTCTCCTGTCTCTCTCTCTCCCGTTTCCCTCTCCTGTCTCTCTCTCTCCCGTTTCCCCCTCCTGTCTCTGACTCTCCCGTTTCCCTCTCCTGTCTCTCTCTCTCCCGTTTCCCTCTCCTGTCTCTCTCTCTCCCGTTTCCCTCTCCTGTCTCTCTCTCTCCCGTTTCCCTCTCCTGTCTCTCTCTCTCCCGTTTCCCTCTCCTGTCTCTCTCTCTCTCCCGTTTCCCCCTCCTGTCTCCAGCTCTCCCGTTTCCCTCTCCTGTCTCTCTCTCTCCCGTTTCCCTCTCCTGTCTCTGACTCTCCCGTTTCCCTCTCCTGTCTCTGACTCTCCCGTTTCCCTCTCCTGTCTCTCTCTCTCCCGTTTCCCTCTCCTGTCTCTCTCTCTCCCGTTTCCCTCTCCTGTCTCTCTCTCTCCCGTTTCCCTCTCCTGTCTCTCTCTCTCCCGTTTCCCTCTCCTGTCTCTCTCTCTCCCGTTTCCCTCTCCTGTCTCTCTCTCTCCCGTTTCCCTCTCCTGTCTCTCTCTCTCCCGTTTCCCTCTCCTTTCTCTCTCTCTCCCGTTTCCCTCTCCTGTCTCTCTTTCTCCCGTTTCCCTCTCCTGTCTCTCTCTCTCCCGTTTCCCTCTCCTGTCTCTGACTCTCCCGTTTCCCTCTCCTGTCTATCTCTCCCGTTTCCCTCTCCTGTCTCTATCTCTCCCGTTTCCCTCTCCTGTCTCTCTCTCTCCCGTTTCCCTCTCCTGTCTCTGACTCTCCCGTTTCCCTCTCCTGTCTCTATCTCTCCCGTTTCCCACTCCTGTCTCTGACTCTCCCGTTTCCCTCTCCTGTCTCTCTCTCTCCCGTTTCCCTCTCCTGTCTCTCTCTCTCCCGTTTCCCTCTCCTGTCTCTCTCTCCCGTTTCCCTCTCCTGTCTCTGACTCTTCCGTTTCCCTCTCCTGTCTCTCTCTCCCGTTTCCCTCTCCTGTCTCTCTCTCTCTCTCCCGTTTCCCTCTCCTGTCTCTCTCTCTCCCGTTTCCCTCTCCTGTCTCTCTCTCTCCCGTTTCCCTCTCCTGTCTCTCTCTCTCCCGGTTCACTCTCCTGTCTCTGACTCTCCCGTTTCCCTCTCCTGTCTCTGACTCTCCCGTTTCCCTCTCCTGTCTCTGACTCTCCCGTTTCCCTCTCCTGTCTCTGACTCTCCCGTTTCCCTCTCCTGTCTCTCTCTCTCCCGTTTCCCTCTCCTGTCTCTCTCTCTCCCGTTTCCCTCTCCTGTCTCTCTCTCTCCCGTTTCCCTCTCCTGTCTCTATCTCTCCCGTTTCCCTCTCCTGTCTCTCTCTCTCTCCCGTTTCCCCCTCCTGTCTCTCTCTCTCTCCCGTTTCCCCCTCCTGTCTCCAGCTCTCCCGTTTCCCTCTCCTGTCTCTCTCTCTCCCGTTTCCCCCTCCTGTCTCTCTCTCTCCCGTTTCCCCCTCCTGTCTCTCTCTCTCTCCCGTTTCCCCCTCCTGTCTCCAGCTCTCCCGTTTCCCCCTCCTGTCTCTCTCTCTCCCGTTTCCCTCTCCTGTCTCTCTCTCTCCCGTTTCCCTCTCCTGTCTCTCTCTCTCCCGTTTCCCTCTCCTGTCTCTCTCTCTCTCCCGTTTCCCCCTCCTGTCTCCAGCTCTCCCGTTTACCTCTCCTGTCTCTTACTCTCCCGTTTACCTCTCCTGTCTCTGACTCTCCCGTTTCCCTCTCCTGTCTCTCTCTCTCCCATTTCCCTCTCCTGTCTCTCTCTCTCCCGTTTCCCTCTTCTGTCTCTGACTCTCCCCTTTCCCTCTCCTGTCTCTCTCTCTCCCGTTTCCCTCTCCTGTCTCTCTCCCGTTTCCCTCTCCTGTCTCTCTCTCTCCCGTTTCCCTCTCCTGTCTCTCTCTCTCCCGTTTCCCTCTCCTGTCTCTCTCTCTCCCGTTTCCCTCTCCTGTCTCTCTCTCCCGTTTCCCTCTCCTGTCTCTGACTCTCCCGTTTCCCTCTCCTGTCTCTATCTCTCCCGTTACCCCCTCCTGTCTCTGACTCTCCCGTTTCCCTCTCCTGTCTATCTCTCCCGTTTCCCTCTCCTGTCTCTATCTCTCCCGTTTCCCTCTCCTGTTTCTCTCTCTCCCGTTTCCCTCTCCTGTCTCTGACTCTCCCGTTTCCCTCTCCTGTCTCTCTCTCTCCCGTTTCCCTCTCCTGTCTCTCTCTCTCCCGTTTCCCTCTCCTGTCTCTGACTCTCCCGTTTCCCTCTCCTGTCTCTCTCTCTCTCCCGTTTCCCTCTCCTGTCTCTATATCTCTCCCGTTTCCCTCTCCTGTCTCTGACTCTCCCGTTTCCCTCTCCTGTCTCTGACTCTCCCGTTTCCCTCTCCTGTCTCTGACTCTCCCGTTTCCCTCTCCTGTCTCTGACTCTCCCGTTTCCCTCTCCTGTCTCTCTCTCTCCCGTTTCCCACTTCTTTCTCTATCTCTCCCGTTTCCCTCTCCTGTCTCTGACTCTCCCGTTTCCCTCTCCTGTCTCTGACTCTCCCGTTTCCCTCTCCTGTCTGACTCTCCCGTTTCCCTCTTCTGTCTCTGACTCTCCCGTTTCCCTCTACTGTCGCTCTCTCTCCAGTTTCCCTCTCTCTCCCGTTTCCCTCTCCTGTCTCTCTCTCTCCCGTTTCCCTCTCCTGTCTCTATCTCTCCCAACTCCCTCTCCTGTCTCTCTCTCTCCCGTTTCCCTCTCCTGTCTCTCTCTCTCCCGTTTCCCTCTCCTGTCTCTCTCTCTCCCGTTTCCCTCTCCTGTCTCTATCTCTCCCGTTTCCCTCTCCTGTCTCTGACTCTCCCGTTTCCCTCTCCTGTCTCTCTCTCTCCTGTTTCCCCCTCCTGTCTCTGACTCTCCCGTTTCCCTCTCCTGTCTCTCTCTCTCCCGTTTCCCCCTCCTGTCTCTCTCTCTCTCCCGTTTCCCCCTCCTGTCTCCAGCTCTCCCGTTTCCCTCTCCTGTCTCTCTCTCTCCCGTTTCCCTCTCCTGTCTCTCTCTCTCCCGTTTCCCTCTCCTGTCTCTCTCTCTCCCGTTTCCCCCTCCTGTCTCTCTCTCTCTCCCGTTTCCCTCTCCTGTCTCTCTCTCTCCCGTTTCCCTCTCCTGTCTCTCTCTCTCCCGTTTCCCTCTCCTGTCTCTCTCTCTCCCGTTTCCCTCTCCTGTCTCTCTCTCTCCCGTTTCCCTCTCCTGTCTCTCTCTCTCTCCCGTTTCCCCCTCCTGTCTCCAGATCTCCCGTTTACCTCTCCTGTCTCTGACTCTCCCGTTTCCCTCTCCTGTCTCTCCCCCGTTTCCCTCTCCTGTCTCTGACTCTCCCGTTTCCCTCTCCTGTCTCTATCTCTCCCGTTTCCCTCTCCTGTGTCTCTCTCTCCCGTTTCCCTCTCCTGTCTCTCTCTCTCCCGTTTCCCTCTCCTGTCTCTGACTCTCCCGTTTCCCTCTCCTGTCTCTGACTCTCCCGTTTCCCCCTCCTGTCTCTGACTCTCCCGTTTCCCCCTCCTGTCTCTCTCTCTCCTGTTTCCCCCTCCTGTCTCTCTCTCTCCCGTTTCCCTCTCCTGTCTCTCTCTCTCCCGTTTCCCTCTCCTGTCTCTCTCTCTCCCGTTTCCCTCTCCTGTCTCTCTCTCTCCCGTTTCCCTCTCCTGTCTCTCTCTCTCCCGTTTCCCTCTCCTGTCTCTATCTCTCCCGTTTCCCTCTCCTGTCTCTCTCTCTCCCGTTTCCCTCTCCTGTCTCTATCTCTCCCGTTTCCCTCTCCTGTCTCTCTCTCTCTCCCGTTTCCCCCTCCTGCCTCTCTCTCTCTCCCGTTTCCCCCTCCTGTCTCCAGCTCTCCCGTTTCCCTCTCCTGTCTCTCTCTCTCCTGTTTCCCCCTCCTGTCTCTCTCTCTCCCGTTTCCCCCTCCTGTCTCTCTCTCTCTCCCGTTTCCCCCTCCTGTCTCCAGCTCTCCCGTTTCCCCCTCCTGTCTCTCTCTCTCCCGTTTCCCTCTCCTGTCTCTCTCTCTCCCGTTTCCCTCTCCTGTCTCTCTCTCTCCCGTTTCCCTTTTCTGTCTCTCTCTCTCCCGTTTCCCTCTCCTGTCTCTCTCTCTCCCGTTTCCCTCTCCTGTCTCTCTCTCTCTCCCGTTTCCCCCTCCTGTCTCCAGCTCTCCCGTTTACCTCTCCTGTCTCTTACTCTCCCGTTTACCTCTCCTGTCTCTGACTCTCCCGTTTCCCTCTCCTGTCTCTCTCTCTCCCATTTCCCTCTCCTGTCTCTCTCTCTCCCGTTTCCCTCTCCTGTCTCTGACTCTCCCCTTTCCCTCTCCTGTCTCTCTCTCTCCCGTTTCCCTCTCCTGTCTCTCTCCCGTTTCCCTCTCCTGTCTCTCTCTCTCCCGTTTCCCTCTCCTGTCTCTCTCTCTCCCGTTTCCCTCTCCTGTCTCTCTCTCTCCCGTTTCCCTCTCCTGTCTCTCTCTCCCGTTTCCCTCTCCTGTCTCTGACTCTCCCGTTTCCCTCTCCTGTCTCTATCTCTCCCGTTACCCCCTCCTGTCTCTGACTCTCCCGTTTCCCTCTCCTGTCTATCTCTCCCGTTTCCCTCTCCTGTCTCTATCTCTCCCGTTTCCCTCTCCTGTCTCTCTCTCTCCCGTTTCCCTCTCCTGTCTCTGACTCTCCCGTTTCCCTCTCCTGTCTCTCTCTCTCCCGTTTCCCTCTCCTGTCTCTCTCTCTCCCGTTTCCCTCTCCTGTCTCTGACTCTCCCGTTTCCCTCTCCTGTCTCTCTCTCTCTCCCGTTTCCCTCTCCTGTCTCTATCTCTCCCGTTTCCCTCTCCTGTCTCTGACTCTCCCGTTTCCCTCTCCTGTCTCTGACTCTCCCGTTTCCCTCTCCTGTCTCTGACTCTCCCGTTTCCCTCTCCTGTCTCTGACTCTCCCGTTTCCCTCTCCTGTCTCTCTCTCTCCCGTTTCCCACTTCTTTCTCTATCTCTCCCGTTTCCCTCTCCTGTCTCTGACTCTCCCGTTTCCCTCTCCTGTCTCTGACTCTCCCGTTTCCCTCTCCTGTCTGACTCTCCCGTTTCCCTCTTCTGTCTCTGACTCTCCCGTTTCCCTCTACTGTCGCTCTCTCTCCAGTTTCCCTCTCTCTCCCGTTTCCCTCTCCTGTCTCTCTCTCTCCCGTTTCCCTCTCCTGTCTCTATCTCTCCCAACTCCCTCTCCTGTCTCTCTCTCTCCCGTTTCCCTCTCCTGTCTCTCTCTCTCCCGTTTCCCTCTCCTGTCTCTCTCTCTCCCGTTTCCCTCTCCTGTCTCTCTCTCTCCCGTTTCCCTCTCCTGTCTCTATCTCTCCCGTTTCCCTCTCCTGTCTCTGACTCTCCCGTTTCCCTCTCCTGTCTCTCTCTCTCCCGTTTCCCCCTCCTGTCTCTGACTCTCCCGTTTCCCTCTCCTGTCTCTCTCTCTCCCGTTTCCCCCTCCTGTCTCTCTCTCTCTCCCGTTTCCCCCTCCTGTCTCCAGCTCTCCCGTTTCCCTCTCCTGTCTCTCTCTCTCCCGTTTCCCTCTCCTGTCTCTCTCTCTCCCGTTTCCCTCTCCTGTCTCTCTCTCTCCCGTTTCCCCCTCCTGTCTCTCTCTCTCTCCCGTTTCCCCCTCCTGTCTCCAGCTCTCCCGTTTCCCTCTCCTGTCTCTCTCTCTCCCGTTTCCCTCTCCTGTCTCTCTCTCTCCCGTTTCCCTCTCCTGTCTCTCTCTCTCCCGTTTCCCCCTCCTGTCTCTCTCTCTCTCCCGTTTCCCCCTCCTGTCTCCAGCTCTCCCGTTTCCCTCTCCTGTCTCTCTCTCTCCCGTTTCCCTCTCCTGTCTCTCTCTCTCCCGTTTCCCTCTCCTGTCTCTCTCTCTCCCGTTTCCCTCTCCTGTCTCTCTCTCTCCCGTTTCCCTCTCCTGTCTCTCTCTCTCTCCCGTTTCCCCCTCCTGTCTCCAGATCTCCCGTTTACCTCTCCTGTCTCTGACTCTCCCGTTTCCCTCTCCTGTCTCTCCCCCGTTTCCCTCTCCTGTCTCTGACTCTCCCGTTTCCCTCTCCTGTCTCTATCTCTCCCGTTACCCCCTCCTGTCTCTGACTCTCCCGTTTCCCTCTCCTGTCTATCTCTCCCGTTTCCCTCTCCTGTCTCTATCTCTCCCGTTTCCCTCTCCTGTTTCTCTCTCTCCCGTTTCCCTCTCCTGTCTCTGACTCTCCCGTTTCCCTCTCCTGTCTCTCTCTCTCCCGTTTCCCTCTCCTGTCTCTCTCTCTCCCGTTTCCCTCTCCTGTCTCTGACTCTCCCGTTTCCCTCTCCTGTCTCTCTCTCTCTCCCGTTTCCCTCTCCTGTCTCTATATCTCTCCCGTTTCCCTCTCCTGTCTCTGACTCTCCCGTTTCCCTCTCCTGTCTCTGACTCTCCCGTTTCCCTCTCCTGTCTCTGACTCTCCCGTTTCCCTCTCCTGTCTCTGACTCTCCCGTTTCCCTCTCCTGTCTCTCTCTCTCCCGTTTCCCACTTCTTTCTCTATCTCTCCCGTTTCCCTCTCCTGTCTCTGACTCTCCCGTTTCCCTCTCCTGTCTCTGACTCTCCCGTTTCCCTCTCCTGTCTGACTCTCCCGTTTCCCTCTTCTGTCTCTGACTCTCCCGTTTCCCTCTACTGTCGCTCTCTCTCCAGTTTCCCTCTCTCTCCCGTTTCCCTCTCCTGTCTCTCTCTCTCCCGTTTCCCTCTCCTGTCTCTATCTCTCCCAACTCCCTCTCCTGTCTCTCTCTCTCCCGTTTCCCTCTCCTGTCTCTCTCTCTCCCGTTTCCCTCTCCTGTCTCTCTCTCTCCCGTTTCCCTCTCCTGTCTCTATCTCTCCCGTTTCCCTCTCCTGTCTCTGACTCTCCCGTTTCCCTCTCCTGTCTCTCTCTCTCCTGTTTCCCCCTCCTGTCTCTGACTCTCCCGTTTCCCTCTCCTGTCTCTCTCTCTCCCGTTTCCCCCTCCTGTCTCTCTCTCTCTCCCGTTTCCCCCTCCTGTCTCCAGCTCTCCCGTTTCCCTCTCCTGTCTCTCTCTCTCCCGTTTCCCTCTCCTGTCTCTCTCTCTCCCGTTTCCCTCTCCTGTCTCTCTCTCTCCCGTTTCCCCCTCCTGTCTCTCTCTCTCTCCCGTTTCCCTCTCCTGTCTCTCTCTCTCCCGTTTCCCTCTCCTGTCTCTCTCTCTCCCGTTTCCCTCTCCTGTCTCTCTCTCTCCCGTTTCCCTCTCCTGTCTCTCTCTCTCCCGTTTCCCTCTCCTGTCTCTCTCTCTCTCCCGTTTCCCCCTCCTGTCTCCAGATCTCCCGTTTACCTCTCCTGTCTCTGACTCTCCCGTTTCCCTCTCCTGTCTCTCCCCCGTTTCCCTCTCCTGTCTCTGACTCTCCCGTTTCCCTCTCCTGTCTCTATCTCTCCCGTTTCCCTCTCCTGTGTCTCTCTCTCCCGTTTCCCTCTCCTGTCTCTCTCTCTCCCGTTTCCCTCTCCTGTCTCTGACTCTCCCGTTTCCCTCTCCTGTCTCTGACTCTCCCGTTTCCCCCTCCTGTCTCTGACTCTCCCGTTTCCCCCTCCTGTCTCTCTCTCTCCTGTTTCCCCCTCCTGTCTCTCTCTCTCCCGTTTCCCTCTCCTGTCTCTCTCTCTCCCGTTTCCCTCTCCTGTCTCTCTCTCTCCCGTTTCCCTCTCCTGTCTCTCTCTCTCCCGTTTCCCTCTCCTGTCTCTCTCTCTCCCGTTTCCCTCTCCTGTCTCTATCTCTCCCGTTTCCCTCTCCTGTCTCTCTCTCTCCCGTTTCCCTCTCCTGTCTCTATCTCTCCCGTTTCCCTCTCCTGTCTCTCTCTCTCTCCCGTTTCCCCCTCCTGCCTCTCTCTCTCTCCCGTTTCCCCCTCCTGTCTCCAGCTCTCCCGTTTCCCTCTCCTGTCTCTCTCTCTCCTGTTTCCCCCTCCTGTCTCTCTCTCTCCCGTTTCCCCCTCCTGTCTCTCTCTCTCTCCCGTTTCCCCCTCCTGTCTCCAGCTCTCCCGTTTCCCCCTCCTGTCTCTCTCTCTCCCGTTTCCCTCTCCTGTCTCTCTCTCTCCCGTTTCCCTCTCCTGTCTCTCTCTCTCCCGTTTCCCTTTTCTGTCTCTCTCTCTCCCGTTTCCCTCTCCTGTCTCTCTCTCTCCCGTTTCCCTCTCCTGTCTCTCTCTCTCTCCCGTTTCCCCCTCCTGTCTCCAGCTCTCCCGTTTACCTCTCCTGTCTCTTACTCTCCCGTTTACCTCTCCTGTCTCTGACTCTCCCGTTTCCCTCTCCTGTCTCTCTCTCTCCCATTTCCCTCTCCTGTCTCTCTCTCTCCCGTTTCCCTCTCCTGTCTCTGACTCTCCCCTTTCCCTCTCCTGTCTCTCTCTCTCCCGTTTCCCTCTCCTGTCTCTCTCCCGTTTCCCTCTCCTGTCTCTCTCTCTCCCGTTTCCCTCTCCTGTCTCTCTCTCTCCCGTTTCCCTCTCCTGTCTCTCTCTCTCCCGTTTCCCTCTCCTGTCTCTCTCTCCCGTTTCCCTCTCCTGTCTCTGACTCTCCCGTTTCCCTCTCCTGTCTCTATCTCTCCCGTTACCCCCTCCTGTCTCTGACTCTCCCGTTTCCCTCTCCTGTCTATCTCTCCCGTTTCCCTCTCCTGTCTCTATCTCTCCCGTTTCCCTCTCCTGTCTCTCTCTCTCCCGTTTCCCTCTCCTGTCTCTGACTCTCCCGTTTCCCTCTCCTGTCTCTCTCTCTCCCGTTTCCCTCTCCTGTCTCTCTCTCTCCCGTTTCCCTCTCCTGTCTCTGACTCTCCCGTTTCCCTCTCCTGTCTCTCTCTCTCTCCCGTTTCCCTCTCCTGTCTCTATCTCTCCCGTTTCCCTCTCCTGTCTCTGACTCTCCCGTTTCCCTCTCCTGTCTCTGACTCTCCCGTTTCCCTCTCCTGTCTCTGACTCTCCCGTTTCCCTCTCCTGTCTCTGACTCTCCCGTTTCCCTCTCCTGTCTCTCTCTCTCCCGTTTCCCACTTCTTTCTCTATCTCTCCCGTTTCCCTCTCCTGTCTCTGACTCTCCCGTTTCCCTCTCCTGTCTCTGACTCTCCCGTTTCCCTCTCCTGTCTGACTCTCCCGTTTCCCTCTTCTGTCTCTGACTCTCCCGTTTCCCTCTACTGTCGCTCTCTCTCCAGTTTCCCTCTCTCTCCCGTTTCCCTCTCCTGTCTCTCTCTCTCCCGTTTCCCTCTCCTGTCTCTATCTCTCCCAACTCCCTCTCCTGTCTCTCTCTCTCCCGTTTCCCTCTCCTGTCTCTCTCTCTCCCGTTTCCCTCTCCTGTCTCTCTCTCTCCCGTTTCCCTCTCCTGTCTCTCTCTCTCCCGTTTCCCTCTCCTGTCTCTATCTCTCCCGTTTCCCTCTCCTGTCTCTGACTCTCCCGTTTCCCTCTCCTGTCTCTCTCTCTCCCGTTTCCCCCTCCTGTCTCTGACTCTCCCGTTTCCCTCTCCTGTCTCTCTCTCTCCCGTTTCCCCCTCCTGTCTCTCTCTCTCTCCCGTTTCCCCCTCCTGTCTCCAGCTCTCCCGTTTCCCTCTCCTGTCTCTCTCTCTCCCGTTTCCCTCTCCTGTCTCTCTCTCTCCCGTTTCCCTCTCCTGTCTCTCTCTCTCCCGTTTCCCCCTCCTGTCTCTCTCTCTCTCCCGTTTCCCCCTCCTGTCTCCAGCTCTCCCGTTTCCCTCTCCTGTCTCTCTCTCTCCCGTTTCCCTCTCCTGTCTCTCTCTCTCCCGTTTCCCTCTCCTGTCTCTCTCTCTCCCGTTTCCCCCTCCTGTCTCTCTCTCTCTCCCGTTTCCCCCTCCTGTCTCCAGCTCTCCCGTTTCCCTCTCCTGTCTCTCTCTCTCCCGTTTCCCTCTCCTGTCTCTCTCTCTCCCGTTTCCCTCTCCTGTCTCTCTCTCTCCCGTTTCCCTCTCCTGTCTCTCTCTCTCCCGTTTCCCTCTCCTGTCTCTCTCTCTCTCCCGTTTCCCCCTCCTGTCTCCAGATCTCCCGTTTACCTCTCCTGTCTCTGACTCTTCCGTTTCCCTCTCCTGTCTCTCCCCCGTTTCCCTCTCCTGTCTCTGACTCTCCCGTTTCCCTCTCCTGTCTCTATCTCTCCCGTTTCCCTCTCCTGTGTCTCTCTCTCCCGTTTCCCTCTCCTGTCTCTCTCTCTCTCCCGTTACCCTCTCCTGTCTCTGACTCTCCCGTTTCCCTCTCCTGTCTCTGACTCCCCCGTTTCCCTCTCCTGTGTCTCTCTCTCCCGTTTCCCTCTCCTGTGTCTCTCTCTCCCGTTTCCCTCTCCTGTCTCTCTCTCTCCCGTTTCCCTCTCCTGTCTCTCTCTCTCTCCCGTTTCCCTCTCCTGTCTCTGACTCTCCCGTTTCCCTCTCCTGTCTCTGACTCCCCCGTTTCCCTCTCCTGTCTCTCTCTCTCCCGTTTCCCTCTCCTGTCTCAATCTCTCCCGTTTCCCTCTCCTGTGTCTCTCTCTCCCGTTTCCCTCTCCTGTGTCTCTCTCTCCCGTTTCCCTCTCCTGTCTGTATCTCTCCCGTTTCCCTCTCCTCTCTCTCTCTCTTTCTCCCGTTTCCCTCTCCTGTCTCTCTCTCTCCCGTTTCCCTCTCCTGTCTCTCTCTCTCCCGTTTCCCTCTCCTGTCTCTCTCTCTCCCGTTTCCCTCTCCTGTCTCTCTCTCTCCCGTTTCCCTCTCCTGTCTCTATCTCTCCCGTTTCCCTCTCCTGTCTCTGACTCTCCCGTTTCCCTCTCCTGTCTCTCTCTCTCCTGTTTCCCCCTCCTGTCTCTGACTCTCCCGTTTCCCTCTCCTGTCTCTCTCTCTCCCGTTTCCCTCTCCTGTCTCTCTCTCTCCCGTTTCCCCCTCCTGTCTCTCTCTCTCCCGTTTCCCTCTCCTGTCTCTCTCTCCCGTTTCCCTCTCCTGTCTCTGACTCTCCCGTTTCCCTCTCCTGTCTCTATCTCTCCCGTTACCCCCTCCTGTCTCTGACTCTCCCGTTTCCCTCTCCTGTCTATCTCTCCCGTTTCCCTCTCCTGTCTCTATCTCTCCCGTTTCCCTCTCCTGTCTCTATCTCTCCCGTTTCCCTCTCCTGTCTCTATCTCTCCCGTTTCCCTCTCCTGTCTCTCTCTCTCCCGTTTCCCTCTCCTGTCTCTGACTCTCCCGTTTCCCTCTCCTGTCTCTATCTCTCCCGTTTCCCTCTCCTGTCTCTGACTCTCCCGTTTTCCTCTCCTGTCTCTCTCTCTCCCGTTTCCCTCTCCTGTCTCTCTCTCTCCCGTTTCCCTCTCCTGTCTCTCTCTCTCCCGTTTCCCTCTCCTGTCTCTCTCTCTCCCGTTTCCCTCTCCTGTCTCTCTCTCTCTCCCGTTTCCCTCTCCTGTCTCTGACTCTCCCGTTTCCCTCTCCTGTCTCTGACTCCCCCGTTTCCCTCTCCTGTCTCTCTCTCTCCCGTTTCCCTCTCCTGTCTCAATCTCTCCCGTTTCCCTCTCCTGTGTCTCTCTCTCCCGTTTCCCTCTCCTGTGTCTCTCTCTCCCGTTTCCCTCTCCTGTCTGTATCTCTCCCGTTTCCCTCTCCTCTCTCTCTCTCTTTCTCCCGTTTCCCTCTCCTGTCTCTCTCTCTCCCGTTTCCCTCTCCTGTCTCTCTCTCTCCCGTTTCCCTCTCCTGTCTCTCTCTCTCCCGTTTCCCTCTCCTGTCTCTATCTCTCCCGTTTCCCTCTCCTGTCTCTGACTCTCCCGTTTCCCTCTCCTGTCTCTCTCTCTCCTGTTTCCCCCTCCTGTCTCTGACTCTCCCGTTTCCCTCTCCTGTCTCTCTCTCTCCCGTTTCCCTCTCCTGTCTCTCTCTCTCCCGTTTCCCCCTCCTGTCTCTCTCTCTCCCGTTTCCCTCTCCTGTCTCTCTCTCCCGTTTCCCTCTCCTGTCTCTGACTCTCCCGTTTCCCTCTCCTGTCTCTATCTCTCCCGTTACCCCCTCCTGTCTCTGACTCTCCCGTTTCCCTCTCCTGTCTATCTCTCCCGTTTCCCTCTCCTGTCTCTATCTCTCCCGTTTCCCTCTCCTGTCTCTATCTCTCCCGTTTCCCTCTCCTGTCTCTCTCTCTCCCGTTTCCCTCTCCTGTCTCTGACTCTCCCGTTTCCCTCTCCTGTCTCTATCTCTCCCGTTTCCCTCTCCTGTCTCTGACTCTCCCGTTTTCCTCTCCTGTCTCTCTCTCTCCCGTTTCCCTCTCCTGTCTCTCTCTCTCCCGTTTCCCTCTCCTGTCTCTCTCTCTCCCGTTTCCCTCTCCTGTCTCTATCTCTCCCGTTTCCCTCTCCTGTCTCTGACTCTCCCGTTTCCCTCTCCTGTCTCTCTCTCTCCCGTTTCCCCCTCCTGTCTCTGACTCTCCCGTTTCCCTCTCCTGTCTCTCTCTCTCCCGTTTCCCCCTCCTGTCTCTCTCTCTCTCCCGTTTCCCCCTCCTGTCTCCAGCTCTCCCGTTTCCCTCTCCTGTCTCTCTCTCTCCCGTTTCCCTCTCCTGTCTCTCTCTCTCCCGTTTCCCTCTCCTGTCTCTCTCTCTCCCGTTTCCCCCTCCTGTCTCTCTCTCTCTCCCGTTTCCCCCTCCTGTCTCCAGCTCTCCCGTTTCCCTCTCCTGTCTCTCTCTCTCCCGTTTCCCTCTCCTGTCTCTCTCTCTCCCGTTTCCCTCTCCTGTCTCTCTCTCTCCCGTTTCCCCCTCCTGTCTCTCTCTCTCTCCCGTTTCCCCCTCCTGTCTCCAGCTCTCCCGTTTCCCTCTCCTGTCTCTCTCTCTCCCGTTTCCCTCTCCTGTCTCTCTCTCTCCCGTTTCCCTCTCCTGTCTCTCTCTCTCCCGTTTCCCTCTCCTGTCTCTCTCTCTCCCGTTTCCCTCTCCTGTCTCTCTCTCTCTCCCGTTTCCCCCTCCTGTCTCCAGATCTCCCGTTTACCTCTCCTGTCTCTGACTCTCCCGTTTCCCTCTCCTGTCTCTCCCCCGTTTCCCTCTCCTGTCTCTGACTCTCCCGTTTCCCTCTCCTGTCTCTATCTCTCCCGTTTCCCTCTCCTGTGTCTCTCTCTCCCGTTTCCCTCTCCTGTCTCTCTCTCTCTCCCGTTACCCTCTCCTGTCTCTGACTCTCCCGTTTCCCTCTCCTGTCTCTGACTCCCCCGTTTCCCTCTCCTGTGTCTCTCTCTCCCGTTTCCCTCTCCTGTGTCTCTCTCTCCCGTTTCCCTCTCCTGTCTCTCTCTCTCCCGTTTCCCTCTCCTGTCTCTCTCTCTCTCCCGTTTCCCTCTCCTGTCTCTGACTCTCCCGTTTCCCTCTCCTGTCTCTGACTCCCCCGTTTCCCTCTCCTGTCTCTCTCTCTCCCGTTTCCCTCTCCTGTCTCAATCTCTCCCGTTTCCCTCTCCTGTGTCTCTCTCTCCCGTTTCCCTCTCCTGTGTCTCTCTCTCCCGTTTCCCTCTCCTGTCTGTATCTCTCCCGTTTCCCTCTCCTGTCTCTCTCTCCCGTTTCCCTCTCCTGTCTCTGACTCTCCCGTTTTCCTCTCCTGTCTCTCTCTCTCCCGTTTCCCTCTCCTGTCTCTCTCTCTCCCGTTTCCCTCTCCTGTCTCGCTCTCTCCCGTTTCCCTCTCCTGTCTCTCTCTCCCGTTTCCCTCTCCTGTCTCTCTCTCTCTCTCCCGTTTCCCTCTCCTGTCTCTCTCTCTCCCGTTTCCCTCTCCTGTCTCTCTCTCTCCCGTTTCCCTCTCCTGTCTCTCTCTCTCCCGGTTCACTCTCCTGTCTCTGACTCTCCCGTTTCCCTCTCCTGTCTCTCTCTCTCTCCCGTTTCCCTCTCCTGTCTCTATCTCTCCCGTTTCCCTCT
This sequence comes from Scyliorhinus torazame, assembly GCF_047496885.1. Taxonomy (NCBI): domain Eukaryota; kingdom Metazoa; phylum Chordata; class Chondrichthyes; order Carcharhiniformes; family Scyliorhinidae; genus Scyliorhinus; species Scyliorhinus torazame. The sequence continues at coordinate 128,899 of NC_092715.1, read as the reverse complement.
CCTGTCTCTGACTCTCCCGTTTCCCTCTCCTGTCTCTGACTCTCCCGTTTCCCTCTCCTGTCTCTGACTCTCCCGTTTCCCTCTCCTGTCTCTGACTCTCCCGTTTCCCTCTCCTGTCTCTCTCTCTCCCGTTTCCCACTTCTTTCTCTATCTCTCCCGTTTCCCTCTCCTGTCTCTGACTCTCCCGTTTCCCTCTCCTGTCTCTCTCTCTCCCGTTTCCCTCTCCTGTCTCTCTCTCTCCCGTTTCCCTCTCCTGTCTCTCTCTCTCCCGTTTCCCTCTCCTGTCTCTCTCTCTCCCGTTTCCCTCTCCTGTCTCTATCTCTCCCGTTTCCCTCTCCTGTCTCTGACTCTCCCGTTTCCCTCTCCTGTCTCTCTCTCTCCTGTTTCCCCCTCCTGTCTCTGACTCTCCCGTTTCCCTCTCCTGTCTCTCTCTCTCCCGTTTCCCTCTCCTGTCTCTCTCTCTCCCGTTTCCCCCTCCTGTCTCTCTCTCTCCCGTTTCCCTCTCCTGTCTCTCTCTCCCGTTTCCCTCTCCTGTCTCTCTCTCCCGTTTCCCTCTCCTGTCTCTGACTCTCCCGTTTCCCTCTCCTGTCTCTCTCTCTCCCGTTTCCCTCTCCTGTCTCTCTCTCTCCCGTTTCCCTCTCCTGTCTCTCTCTCCCGTTTCCCTCTCCTGTCTCTGACTCTCCCGTTTCCCTCTCCTGTCTCTCTCTCTCCCGTTTCCCTCTCCTGTCTCTGACTCTCCCGTTTCCCTCTCCTGTCTCTATCTCTCCCGTTTCCCTCTCCTGTCTCTGACTCTCCCGTTTTCCTCTCCTGTCTCTCTCTCTCCCGTTTCCCTCTCCTGTCTCTCTCTCTCCCGTTTCCCTCTCCTGTCTCTCTCTCTCCCGTTTCCCTCTCCTGTCTCTCTCTCCCGTTTCCCTCTCCTGTCTCTCTCTCTCTCTCCCGTTTCCCTCTCCTGTCTCTCTCTCTCCCGTTTCCCTCTCCTGTCTCTCTCTCTCCCGTTTCCCTCTCCTGTCTCTCTCTCTCCCGGTTCACTCTCCTGTCTCTGACTCTCCCGTTTCCCTCTCCTGTCTCTCTCTCTCTCCCGTTTCCCTCTCCTGTCTCTATCTCTCCCGTTTCCCTCTCCTGTCTCTCTCTCTCTCCCGTTTCCCTCTCCTGTCTCTGACTCTCCCGTTTCCCTCTCCTGTCTCTGACTCTCCCGTTTCCCTCTCCTGTCTCTGACTCTCCCGTTTCCCTCTCCTGTCTCTGACTCTCCCGTTTCCCTCTCCTGTCTCTCTCTCTCCCGTTTCCCACTTCTTTCTCTATCTCTCCCGTTTCCCTCTCGTGTCTCTGACTCTCCCGTTTCCCTCTCCTGTCTGACTCTCCCGTTTCCCTCTCCTGTCTCTCTCTCTCCTGTTTCCCCCTCCTGTCTCTGACTCTCCCGTTTCCCTCTCCTGTCTCTCTCTCTCCCGTTTCCCTCTCCTGTCTCTCTCTCTCCCGTTTCCCCCTCCTGTCTCTCTCTCTCCCGTTTCCCTCTCCTGTCTCTCTCTCCCGTTTCCCTCTCCTGTCTCTGACTCTCCCGTTTCCCCCTCCTGTCTCTCTCTCTCCCGTTTCCCTCTCCTGTCTCTCTCTCCCGTTTCCCTCTCCTGTCTCTGACTCTCCCGTTTCCCTCTCCTGTCTCTCTCTCTCCCGTTTCCCTCTCCTGTCTCTCTCTCTCCCGTTTCCCTCTCCTGTCTCTCTCTCCCGTTTCCCTCTCCTGTCTCTGACTCTCCCGTTTCCCTCTCCTGTCTCTATCTCTCCCGTTACCCCCTCCTGTCTCTGACTCTCCCGTTTCCCTCTCCTGTCTATCTCTCCCGTTTCCCTCTCCTGTCTCTATCTCTCCCGTTTCCCTCTCCTGTCTCTCTCTCTCCCGTTTCCCTCTCCTGTCTCTGACTCTCCCGTTTCCCTCTCCTGTCTCTATCTCTCCCGTTTCCCTCTCCTGTCTCTGACTCTCCCGTTTTCCTCTCCTGTCTCTCTCTCTCCCGTTTCCCTCTCCTGTCTCTCTCTCTCCCGTTTCCCTCTCCTGTCTCTCTCTCTCCCGTTTCCCTCTCCTGTCTCTCTCTCCCGTTTCCCTCTCCTGTCTCTCTCTCTCTCTCCCGTTTCCCTCTCCTGTCTCTCTCTCTCCCGTTTCCCTCTCCTGTCTCTCTCTCTCCCGTTTCCCTCTCCTGTCTCTCTCTCTCCCTGTTCACTCTCCTGTCTCTGACTCTCCCGTTTCCCTCTCCTGTCTCTCTCTCTCTCCCGTTTCCCTCTCCTGTCTCTATCTCTCCCGTTTCCCTCTCCTGTCTCTGACTCTCCCGTTTCCCTCTCCTGTCTCTGACTCTCCCGTTTCCCTCTCCTGTCTCTCTCTCTCCCGTTTCCCTCTCCTGTCTCTCTCTCTCCCTGTTCACTCTCCTGTCTCTGACTCTCCCGTTTCCCTCTCCTGTCTCTCTCTCTCTCCCGTTTCCCTCTCCTGTCTCTGACTCTCCCGTTTCCCTCTCCTGTCTCTGACTCTCCCGTTTCACTCTCCTGTCTCTGACTCTCCCGTTTCCCTCTCCTGTCTCTCTCTCTCCCGTTTCCCTCTCCTGTCTCTGACTCTCCCGTTTCCCTCTCCTGTCTCTGACTCTCCCGTTTCCCTCTCCTGTCTCTCTCTCTCCCGTTTCCCACTTCTTTCTCTATCTCTCCCGTTTCCCTCTCCTGTCTCTGACTCTCCCGTTTCCCTCTCCTGTCTCTCTCTCTCCCGTTTCCCTCTCCTGTCTCTCTCTCTCCCGTTTCCCTCTCCTGTCTCTCTCTCTCCCGTTTCCCTCTCCTGTCTCTCTCTCTCCCGTTTCCCTCTCCTGTCTCTCTCTCTCCCGTTTCCCTCTCCTGTCTCTGACTCTCCCGTTTCCCTCTCCTGTCTCTCTCTCTCCTGTTTCCCCCTCCTGTCTCTGACTCTCCCGTTTCCCTCTCCTGTCTCTCTCTCTCCCGTTTCCCTCTCCTGTCTCTCTCTCTCCCGTTTCCCCCTCCTGTCTCTCTCTCTCCCGTTTCCCTCTCCTGTCTCTCTCTCCCGTTTCCCTCTCCTGTCTCTCTCTCCCGTTTCCCTCTCCTGTCTCTGACTCTCCCGTTTCCCTCTCCTGTCTCTCTCTCTCCCGTTTCCCTCTCCTGTCTCTCTCTCCCGTTTCCCTCTCCTGTCTCTGACTCTCCCGTTTCCCTCTCCTGTCTCTATCTCTCCCGTTACCCCCTCCTGTCTCTGACTCTCCCGTTTCCCTCTCCTGTCTCTATCTCTCCCGTTTCCCTCTCCTGTCTCTCTCTCTCCCGTTTCCCTCTCCTGTCTCTGACTCTCCCGTTTCCCTCTCCTGTCTCTCTCTCTCCCGTTTCCCTCTCCTGTCTCTCTCTCCCGTTTCCCTCTCCTGTCTCTGACTCTCCCGTTTCCCTCTCCTGTCTCTCTCTCTCTCCCGTTTCCCTCTCCTGTCTCTATCTCTCCCGTTTCCCTCTCCTGTCTCTGACTCTCCCGTTTCCCTCTCCTGTCTCTGACTCTCCCGTTTCCCTCTCCTGTCTCTGACTCTCCCGTTTCCCTCTCCTGTCTCTGACTCTCCCGTTTCCCTCTCCTGTCTCTATCTCTCCCGTTACCCCCTCCTGTCTCTGACTCTCCCGTTTCCCTCTCCTGTCTATCTCTCCCGTTTCCCTCTCCTGTCTCTATCTCTCCCGTTTCCCTCTCCTGTCTCTATCTCTCCCGTTTCCCTCTCCTGTCTCTCTCTCTCCCGTTTCCCTCTCCTGTCTCTGACTCTCCCGTTTCCCTCTCCTGTCTCTATCTCTCCCGTTTCCCTCTCCTGTCTCTGACTCTCCCGTTTTCCTCTCCTGTCTCTCTCTCTCCCGTTTCCCTCTCCTGTCTCTCTCTCTCCCGTTTCCCTCTCCTGTCTCTCTCTCTCCCGTTTCCCTCTCCTGTCTCTCTCTCCCGTTTCCCTCTCCTGTCTCTCTCTCTCTCTCCCGTTTCCCTCTCCTGTCTCTCTCTCTCCCGTTTCCCTCTCCTGTCTCTCTCTTTCCCGTTTCCCTCTCCTGTCTCTCTCTCTCCCGGTTCACTCTCCTGTCTCTGACTCTCCCGTTTCCCTCTCCTGTCTCTGACTCTCCCGTTTCCCTCTCCTGTCTCTCTCTCTCTCCCGTTTCCCTCTCCTGTCTCTATCTCTCCCGTTTCCCTCTCCTGTCTCTGACTCTCCCGTTTCCCTCTCCTGTCTCTGACTCTCCCGTTTCCCTCTCCTGTCTCTGACTCTCCCGTTTCCCTCTCCTGTCTCTCTCTCTCCCGTTTCCCACTTCTTTCTCTATCTCTCCCGTTTCCCTCTCCTGTCTCTCTCTCTCCCGTTTCCCTCTCCTGTCTCTCTCTCTCCCGTTTCCCTCTCCTGTCTCTCTCTCTCCCGTTTCCCTCTCCTGTCTCTCTCTCTCCCGTTTCCCTCTCCTGTCTCTATCTCTCCCGTTTCCCTCTCCTGTCTCTGACTCTCCCGTTTCCCTCTCCTGTCTCTCTCTCTCCTGTTTCCCCCTCCTGTCTCTGACTCTCCCGTTTCCCTCTCCTGTCTCTCTCTCTCCCGTTTCCCTCTCCTGTCTCTCTCTCTCCCGTTTCCCCCTCCTGTCTCTCTCTCTCCCGTTTCCCTCTCCTGTCTCTCTCTCCCGTTTCCCTCTCCTGTCTCTCTCTCCCGTTTCCCTCTCCTGTCTCTGACTCTCCCGTTTCCCTCTCCTGTCTCTCTCTCTCCCGTTTCCCTCTCCTGTCTCTCTCTCTCCCGTTTCCCTCTCCTGTCTCTCTCTCCCGTTTCCCTCTCCTGTCTCTGACTCTCCCGTTTCCCTCTCCTGTCTCTATCTCTCCCGTTACCCCCTCCTGTCTCTGACTCTCCCGTTTCCCTCTCCTGTCTATCTCTCCCGTTTCCCTCTCCTGTCTCTATCTCTCCCGTTTCCCTCTCCTGTCTCTATCTCTCCCGTTTCCCTCTCCTGTCTCTCTCTCTCCCGTTTCCCTCTCCTGTCTCTGACTCTCCCGTTTCCCTCTCCTGTCTCTATCTCTCCCGTTTCCCTCTCCTGTCTCTGACTCTCCCGTTTTCCTCTCCTGTCTCTCTCTCTCCCGTTTCCCTCTCCTGTCTCTCTCTCTCCCGTTTCCCTCTCCTGTCTCTCTCTCTCCCGTTTCCCTCTCCTGTCTCTCTCTCCCGTTTCCCTCTCCTGTCTCTCTCTCTCTCTCCCGTTTCCCTCTCCTGTCTCTCTCTCTCCCGTTTCCCTCTCCTGTCTCTCTCTCTCCCGTTTCCCTCTCCTGTCTCTCTCTCTCCCGTTTCCCTCTCCTGTCTCTCTCTCTCCCGGTTCACTCTCCTGTCTCTGACTCTCCCGTTTCCCTCTCCTGTCTCTCTCTCTCTCCCGTTTCCCTCTCCTGTCTCTATCTCTCCCGTTTCCCTCTCCTGTCTCTGACTCTCCCGTTTCCCTCTCCTGTCTCTGACTCTCCCGTTTCCCTCTCCTGTCTCTCTCTCTCCCGTTTCCCACTTCTTTCTCTATCTCTCCCGTTTCCCTCTCCTGTCTCTGACTCTCCCGTTTCCCTCTCGTGTCTCTGACTCTCCCATTTCCCTCTCCTGTCTCTCTCTCTCCTGTTTCCCCCTCCTGTCTCTGACTCTCCCGTTTCCCTCTCCTGTCTCTCTCTCTCCCGTTTCCCTCTCCTGTCTCTCTCTCTCCCGTTTCCCCCTCCTGTCTCTCTCTCTCCCGTTTCCCTCTCCTGTCTCTCTCTCCCGTTTCCCTCTCCTGTCTCTCTCTCCCGTTTCCCTCTCCTGTCTCTGACTCTCCCGTTTCCCTCTCCTGTCTCTGACTCTCCCGTTTCCCTCTCCTGTCTCTCTCTCTCCCGTTTCCCCCTCCTGTCTCTGACTCTCCCGTTTCCCTCTCCTGTCTCTCTCTCTCCCGTTTCCCCCTCCTGTCTCTCTCTCTCTCCCGTTTCCCCCTCCTGTCTCCAGCTCTCCCGTTTCCCTCTCCTGTCTCTCTCTCTCCCGTTTCCCTCTCCTGTCTCTCTCTCTCCCGTTTCCCTCTCCTGTCTCTCTCTCTCCCGTTTCCCCCTCCTGTCTCTCTCTCTCTCCCGTTTCCCCCTCCTGTCTCCAGCTCTCCCGTTTCCCTCTCCTGTCTCTCTCTCTCCCGTTTCCCTCTCCTGTCTCTCTCTCTCCCGTTTCCCTCTCCTGTCTCTCTCTCTCCCGTTTCCCCCTCCTGTCTCTCTCTCTCTCCCGTTTCCCCCTCCTGTCTCCAGCTCTCCCGTTTCCCTCTCCTGTCTCTCTCTCTCCCGTTTCCCTCTCCTGTCTCTCTCTCTCCCGTTTCCCTCTCCTGTCTCTCTCTCTCCCGTTTCCCTCTCCTGTCTCTCTCTCTCCCGTTTCCCTCTCCTGTCTCTCTCTCTCTCCCGTTTCCCCCTCCTGTCTCCAGATCTCCCGTTTACCTCTCCTGTCTCTGACTCTCCCGTTTCCCTCTCCTGTCTCTCCCCCGTTTCCCTCTCCTGTCTCTGACTCTCCCGTTTCCCTCTCCTGTCTCTATCTCTCCCGTTTCCCTCTCCTGTGTCTCTCTCTCCCGTTTCCCTCTCCTGTCTCTCTCTCTCTCCCGTTACCCTCTCCTGTCTCTGACTCTCCCGTTTCCCTCTCCTGTCTCTGACTCCCCCGTTTCCCTCTCCTGTGTCTCTCTCTCCCGTTTCCCTCTCCTGTGTCTCTCTCTCCCGTTTCCCTCTCCTGTCTCTCTCTCTCCCGTTTCCCTCTCCTGTCTCTCTCTCTCTCCCGTTTCCCTCTCCTGTCTCTGACTCTCCCGTTTCCCTCTCCTGTCTCTGACTCCCCCGTTTCCCTCTCCTGTCTCTCTCTCTCCCGTTTCCCTCTCCTGTCTCAATCTCTCCCGTTTCCCTCTCCTGTGTCTCTCTCTCCCGTTTCCCTCTCCTGTGTCTCTCTCTCCCGTTTCCCTCTCCTGTCTGTATCTCTCCCGTTTCCCTCTCCTCTCTCTCTCTCTTTCTCCCGTTTCCCTCTCCTGTCTCTCTCTCTCCCGTTTCCCTCTCCTGTCTCTCTCTCTCCCGTTTCCCTCTCCTGTCTCTCTCTCTCCCGTTTCCCTCTCCTGTCTCTCTCTCTCCCGTTTCCCTCTCCTGTCTCTATCTCTCCCGTTTCCCTCTCCTGTCTCTGACTCTCCCGTTTCCCTCTCCTGTCTCTCTCTCTCCTGTTTCCCCCTCCTGTCTCTGACTCTCCCGTTTCCCTCTCCTGTCTCTCTCTCTCCCGTTTCCCTCTCCTGTCTCTCTCTCTCCCGTTTCCCCCTCCTGTCTCTCTCTCTCCCGTTTCCCTCTCCTGTCTCTCTCTCCCGTTTCCCTCTCCTGTCTCTGACTCTCCCGTTTCCCTCTCCTGTCTCTATCTCTCCCGTTACCCCCTCCTGTCTCTGACTCTCCCGTTTCCCTCTCCTGTCTATCTCTCCCGTTTCCCTCTCCTGTCTCTATCTCTCCCGTTTCCCTCTCCTGTCTCTATCTCTCCCGTTTCCCTCTCCTGTCTCTCTCTCTCCCGTTTCCCTCTCCTGTCTCTGACTCTCCCGTTTCCCTCTCCTGTCTCTATCTCTCCCGTTTCCCTCTCCTGTCTCTGACTCTCCCGTTTTCCTCTCCTGTCTCTCTCTCTCCCGTTTCCCTCTCCTGTCTCTCTCTCTCCCGTTTCCCTCTCCTGTCTCTCTCTCTCCCGTTTCCCTCTCCTGTCTCTCTCTCTCCCGTTTCCCTCTCCTGTCTCTCTCTCTCTCCCGTTTCCCTCTCCTGTCTCTGACTCTCCCGTTTCCCTCTCCTGTCTCTGACTCCCCCGTTTCCCTCTCCTGTCTCTCTCTCTCCCGTTTCCCTCTCCTGTCTCAATCTCTCCCGTTTCCCTCTCCTGTGTCTCTCTCTCCCGTTTCCCTCTCCTGTGTCTCTCTCTCCCGTTTCCCTCTCCTGTCTGTATCTCTCCCGTTTCCCTCTCCTCTCTCTCTCTCTTTCTCCCGTTTCCCTCTCCTGTCTCTCTCTCTCCCGTTTCCCTCTCCTGTCTCTCTCTCTCCCGTTTCCCTCTCCTGTCTCTCTCTCTCCCGTTTCCCTCTCCTGTCTCTGACTCTCCCGTTTCCCTCTCCTGTCTCTCTCTCTCCCGTTTCCCTCTCCTGTCTCTCTCTCTCCCGTTTCCCCCTCCTGTCTCTCTCTCTCCCGTTTCCCTCTCCTGTCTCTCTCTCCCGTTTCCCTCTCCTGTCTCTGACTCTCCCGTTTCCCTCTCCTGTCTCTATCTCTCCCGTTACCCCCTCCTGTCTCTGACTCTCCCGTTTCCCTCTCCTGTCTATCTCTCCCGTTTCCCTCTCCTGTCTCTATCTCTCCCGTTTCCCTCTCCTGTCTCTATCTCTCCCGTTTCCCTCTCCTGTCTCTCTCTCTCCCGTTTCCCTCTCCTGTCTCTGACTCTCCCGTTTCCCTCTCCTGTCTCTATCTCTCCCGTTTCCCTCTCCTGTCTCTGACTCTCCCGTTTTCCTCTCCTGTCTCTCTCTCTCCCGTTTCCCTCTCCTGTCTCTCTCTCTCCCGTTTCCCTCTCCTGTCTCTCTCTCCCGTTTCCCTCTCCTGTCTCTCTCTCTCTCTCCCGTTTCCCTCTCCTGTCTCGCTCTCTCCCGTTTCCCTCTCCTGTCTCTCTCTCCCGTTTCCCTCTCCTGTCTCTCTCTCTCTCTCCCGTTTCCCTCTCCTGTCTCTCTCTCTCCCGTTTCCCTCTCCTGTCTCTCTCTCTCCCGTTTCCCTCTCCTGTCTCTCTCTCTCCCGGTTCACTCTCCTGTCTCTGACTCTCCCGTTTCCCTCTCCTGTCTCTCTCTCTCTCCCGTTTCCCTCTCCTGTCTCTATCTCTCCCGTTTCCCTCTCCTGTCTCTGACTCTCCCGTTTCCCTCTCCTGTCTCTGACTCTCCCGTTTCCCTCTCCTGTCTCTGACTCTCCCGTTTCCCTCTCCTGTCTCTGACTCTCCCGTTTCCCTCTCCTGTCTCTCTCTCTCCCGTTTCCCACTTCTTTCTCTATCTCTCCCGTTTCCCTCTCCTGTCTCTGACTCTCCCGTTTCCCTCTCCTGTCTCTCTCTCTCCCGTTTCCCTCTCCTGTCTCTCTCTCTCCCGTTTCCCTCTCCTGTCTCTCTCTCTCCCGTTTCCCTCTCCTGTCTCTCTCTCTCCCGTTTCCCTCTCCTGTCTCTATCTCTCCCGTTTCCCTCTCCTGTCTCTGACTCTCCCGTTTCCCTCTCCTGTCTCTCTCTCTCCTGTTTCCCCCTCCTGTCTCTGACTCTCCCGTTTCCCTCTCCTGTCTCTCTCTCTCCCGTTTCCCTCTCCTGTCTCTCTCTCTCCCGTTTCCCCCTCCTGTCTCTCTCTCTCCCGTTTCCCTCTCCTGTCTCTCTCTCTCCCGTTTCCCTCTCCTGTCTCTCTCTCCCGTTTCCCTCTCCTGTCTCTGACTCTCCCGTTTCCCTCTCCTGTCTCTCTCTCTCCCGTTTCCCTCTCCTGTCTCTGACTCTCCCGTTTCCCTCTCCTGTCTCTATCTCTCCCGTTTCCCTCTCCTGTCTCTGACTCTCCCGTTTTCCTCTCCTGTCTCTCTCTCTCCCGTTTCCCTCTCCTGTCTCTCTCTCTCCCGTTTCCCTCTCCTGTCTCTCTCTCTCCCGTTTCCCTCTCCTGTCTCTCTCTCCCGTTTCCCTCTCCTGTCTCTCTCTCTCTCTCCCGTTTCCCTCTCCTGTCTCTCTCTCTCCCGTTTCCCTCTCCTGTCTCTCTCTCTCCCGTTTCCCTCTCCTGTCTCTCTCTCTCCCGGTTCACTCTCCTGTCTCTGACTCTCCCGTTTCCCTCTCCTGTCTCTCTCTCTCTCCCGTTTCCCTCTCCTGTCTCTATCTCTCCCGTTTCCCTCTCCTGTCTCTGACTCTCCCGTTTCCCTCTCCTGTCTCTGACTCTCCCGTTTCCCTCTCCTGTCTCTGACTCTCCCGTTTCCCTCTCCTGTCTCTGACTCTCCCGTTTCCCTCTCCTGTCTCTCTCTCTCCCGTTTCCCACTTCTTTCTCTATCTCTCCCGTTTCCCTCTCGTGTCTCTGACTCTCCCGTTTCCCTCTCCTGTCTGACTCTCCCGTTTCCCTCTCCTGTCTCTCTCTCTCCTGTTTCCCCCTCCTGTCTCTGACTCTCCCGTTTCCCTCTCCTGTCTCTCTCTCTCCCGTTTCCCTCTCCTGTCTCTCTCTCTCCCGTTTCCCCCTCCTGTCTCTCTCTCTCCCGTTTCCCTCTCCTGTCTCTCTCTCCCGTTTCCCTCTCCTGTCTCTCTCTCTCCCGTTTCCCTCTCCTGTCTCTCTCTCTCCCGTTTCCCTCTCCTGTCTCTCTCTCCCGTTTCCCTCTCCTGTCTCTGACTCTCCCGTTTCCCTCTCCTGTCTCTATCTCTCCCGTTACCCCCTCCTGTCTCTGACTCTCCCGTTTCCCTCTCCTGTCTCTATCTCTCCCGTTTCCCTCTCCTGTCTCTATCTCTCCCGTTTCCCTCTCCTGTCTCTCTCTCTCCCGTTTCCCTCTCCTGTCTCTGACTCTCCCGTTTCCCTCTCCTGTCTCTATCTCTCCCGTTTCCCTCTCCTGTCTCTGACTCTCCCGTTTTCCTCTCCTGTCTCTCTCTCTCCCGTTTCCCTCTCCTGTCTCTCTCTCTCCCGTTTCCCTCTCCTGTCTCTCTCTCTCCCGTTTCCCTCTCCTGTCTCTCTCTCCCGTTTCCCTCTCCTGTCTCTCTCTCTCTCTCCCGTTTCCCTCTCCTGTCTCTCTCTCTCCCGTTTCCCTCTCCTGTCTCTCTCTCTCCCGTTTCCCTCTCCTGTCTCTCTCTCTCCCGGTTCACTCTCCTGTCTCTGACTCTCCCGTTTCCCTCTCCTGTCTCTCTCTCTCTCCCGTTTCCCTCTCCTGTCTCTATCTCTCCCGTTTCCCTCTCCTGTCTCTGACTCTCCCGTTTCCCTCTCCTGTCTCTGACTCTCCCGTTTCCCTCTCCTGTCTCTGACTCTCCCGTTTCCCTCTCCTGTCTCTGACTCTCCCGTTTCCCTCTCCTGTCTCTCTCTCTCCCGTTTCCCACTTCTTTCTCTATCTCTCCCGTTTCCCTCTCCTGTCTCTGACTCTCCCGTTTCCCTCTCCTGTCTCTCTCTCTCCCGTTTCCCTCTCCTGTCTCTCTCTCTCCCGTTTCCCTCTCCTGTCTCTCTCTCTCCCGTTTCCCTCTCCTGTCTCTCTCTCTCCCGTTTCCCTCTCCTGTCTCTCTCTCTCCCGTTTCCCTCTCCTGTCTCTGACTCTCCCGTTTCCCTCTCCTGTCTCTCTCTCTCCTGTTTCCCCCTCCTGTCTCTGACTCTCCCGTTTCCCTCTCCTGTCTCTCTCTCTCCCGTTTCCCTCTCCTGTCTCTCTCTCTCCCGTTTCCCCCTCCTGTCTCTCTCTCTCCCGTTTCCCTCTCCTGTCTCTCTCTCCCGTTTCCCTCTCCTGTCTCTCTCTCCCGTTTCCCTCTCCTGTCTCTGACTCTCCCGTTTCCCTCTCCTGTCTCTCTCTCTCCCGTTTCCCTCTCCTGTCTCTCTCTCCCGTTTCCCTCTCCTGTCTCTGACTCTCCCGTTTCCCTCTCCTGTCTCTATCTCTCCCGTTACCCCCTCCTGTCTCTGACTCTCCCGTTTCCCTCTCCTGTCTCTATCTCTCCCGTTTCCCTCTCCTGTCTCTATCTCTCCCGTTTCCCTCTCCTGTCTCTCTCTCTCCCGTTTCCCTCTCCTGTCTCTGACTCTCCCGTTTCCCTCTCCTGTCTCTCTCTCTCCCGTTTCCCTCTCCTGTCTCTCTCTCTCCCGTTTCCCTCTCCTGTCTCTCTCTCCCGTTTCCCTCTCCTGTCTCTGACTCTCCCGTTTCCCTCTCCTGTCTCTCTCTCTCTCCCGTTTCCCTCTCCTGTCTCTATCTCTCCCGTTTCCCTCTCCTGTCTCTGACTCTCCCGTTTCCCTCTCCTGTCTCTGACTCTCCCGTTTCCCTCTCCTGTCTCTGACTCTCCCGTTTCCCTCTCCTGTCTCTGACTCTCCCGTTTCCCTCTCCTGTCTCTATCTCTCCCGTTACCCCCTCCTGTCTCTGACTCTCCCGTTTCCCTCTCCTGTCTATCTCTCCCGTTTCCCTCTCCTGTCTCTATCTCTCCCGTTTCCCTCTCCTGTCTCTATCTCTCCCGTTTCCCTCTCCTGTCTCTCTCTCTCCCGTTTCCCTCTCCTGTCTCTGACTCTCCCGTTTCCCTCTCCTGTCTCTATCTCTCCCGTTTCCCTCTCCTGTCTCTGACTCTCCCGTTTTCCTCTCCTGTCTCTCTCTCTCCCGTTTCCCTCTCCTGTCTCTCTCTCTCCCGTTTCCCTCTCCTGTCTCTCTCTCTCCCGTTTCCCTCTCCTGTCTCTCTCTCCCGTTTCCCTCTCCTGTCTCTCTCTCTCTCTCCCGTTTCCCTCTCCTGTCTCTCTCTCTCCCGTTTCCCTCTCCTGTCTCTCTCTTTCCCGTTTCCCTCTCCTGTCTCTCTCTCTCCCGGTTCACTCTCCTGTCTCTGACTCTCCCGTTTCCCTCTCCTGTCTCTGACTCTCCCGTTTCCCTCTCCTGTCTCTCTCTCTCTCCCGTTTCCCTCTCCTGTCTCTATCTCTCCCGTTTCCCTCTCCTGTCTCTGACTCTCCCGTTTCCCTCTCCTGTCTCTGACTCTCCCGTTTCCCTCTCCTGTCTCTGACTCTCCCGTTTCCCTCTCCTGTCTCTGACTCTCCCGTTTCCCTCTCCTGTCTCTCTCTCTCCCGTTTCCCACTTCTTTCTCTATCTCTCCCGTTTCCCTCTCCTGTCTCTGACTCTCCCGTTTCCCTCTCCTGTCTCTCTCTCTCCCGTTTCCCTCTCCTGTCTCTCTCTCTCCCGTTTCCCTCTCCTGTCTCTCTCTCTCCCGTTTCCCTCTCCTGTCTCTATCTCTCCCGTTTCCCTCTCCTGTCTCTGACTCTCCCGTTTCCCTCTCCTGTCTCTCTCTCTCCTGTTTCCCCCTCCTGTCTCTGACTCTCCCGTTTCCCTCTCCTGTCTCTCTCTCTCCCGTTTCCCTCTCCTGTCTCTCTCTCTCCCGTTTCCCCCTCCTGTCTCTCTCTCTCCCGTTTCCCTCTCCTGTCTCTCTCTCCCGTTTCCCTCTCCTGTCTCTCTCTCTCCCGTTTCCCTCTCCTGTCTCTGACTCTCCCGTTTCCCTCTCCTGTCTCTCTCTCTCCCGTTTCCCTCTCCTGTCTCTCTCTCTCCCGTTTCCCTCTCCTGTCTCTCTCTCCCGTTTCCCTCTCCTGTCTCTGACTCTCCCGTTTCCCTCTCCTGTCTATCTCTCCCGTTTCCCTCTCCTGTCTCTATCTCTCCCGTTTCCCTCTCCTGTCTCTATCTCTCCCGTTTCCCTCTCCTGTCTCTCTCTCTCCCGTTTCCCTCTCCTGTCTCTATCTCTCCCGTTACCCCCTCCTGTCTCTGACTCTCCCGTTTCCCTCTCCTGTCTCTGACTCTCCCGTTTCCCTCTCCTGTCTCTGACTCTCCCGTTTCCCTCTCCTGTCTATCTCTCCCGTTTCCCTCTCCTGTCTCTATCTCTCCCGTTTCCCTCTCCTGTCTCTGACTCTCCCGTTTCCCTCTCCTGTCTATCTCTCCCGTTTCCCTCTCCTGTCTCTCTCTCTCCCGTTTCCCTCTCCTGTCTCTGACTCTCCCGTTTCCCTCTCCTGTCTATCTCTCCCGTTTCCCTCTCCTGTCTCTATCTCTCCCGTTTCCCTCTCCTGTCTCTATCTCTCCCGTTTCCCTCTCCTGTCTCTCTCTCTCCCGTTTCCCTCTCCTGTCTCTGACTCTCCCGTTTCCCTCTCCTGTCTCTATCTCTCCCGTTTCCCTCTCCTGTCTCTGACTCTCCCGTTTTCCTCTCCTGTCTCTCTCTCTCCCGTTTCCCTCTCCTGTCTCTCTCTCTCCCGTTTCCCTCTCCTGTCTCTCTCTCTCCCGTTTCCCTCTCCTGTCTCTCTCTCCCGTTTCCCTCTCCTGTCTCTCTCTCTCTCTCCCGTTTCCCTCTCCTGTCTCTCTCTCTCCCGTTTCCCTCTCCTGTCTCTCTCTCTCCCGTTTCCCTCTCCTGTCTCTCTCTCTCCCGTTTCCCTCTCCTGTCTCTCTCTCTCCCGGTTCACTCTCCTGTCTCTGACTCTCCCGTTTCCCTCTCCTGTCTCTCTCTCTCTCCCGTTTCCCTCTCCTGTCTCTATCTCTCCCGTTTCCCTCTCCTGTCTCTCTCTCTCCCGTTTCCCTCTCCTGTCTCTCTCTCTCCCGTTTCCCTCTCCTGTCTCTCTCCCGTTTCCCCCTCCTGTCTCCAGCTCACCCGTTTACCTCTACTGTCTCTCTCTCTCTCCCGTTTCCCTCTCCTGTCTCTCTCCCGTTTCCCTCTCCTGTCTCTCTCTCTCTCCCGTTTCCCCCTCCTGTCTCTCTCTCTCTCCCGTTACCCTCTCCTGTCTCTATCTCTCCCGTTTCCCTCTCCTGTCTCTGACTCTCCCGTTTCCCTCTCCTGTCTCTGACTCTCCCGTTTCCCTCTCCTGTCTCTCTCTCTCCCGTTTCCCTCTCCTGTCTCTCTCTCTCCCGTTTCCCTCTCCTGTCTCTCTCTCTCTCCCGTTTCCCTCTCCTGTCTCTGACTCTCCCGTTTCCCTCTCCTGTCTCTGACTCTCCCGTTTCCCTCTCCTGTCTCTGACTCCCCCGTTTCCCTCTCCTGTCTCTCTCTCTCCCGTTTCCCTCTCCTGTCTCAATCTCTCCCGTTTCCCTCTCCTGTGTCTCTCTCTCCCGTTTCCCTCTCCTGTGTCTCTCTCTCCCGTTTCCCTCTCCTGTCTGTATCTCTCCCGTTTCCCTCTCCTCTCTCTCTCTCTCTCTCCCGTTTCCCTCTCCTGTCTCTCTCTCTCCCGTTTCCCTCTCCTGTCTCTCTCTCTCCCGTTTCCCTCTCCTGTCTCTCTCTCTCCCGTTTCCCTCTCCTGTCTCTCTCTCTCCCGTTTCCCTCTCCTGTCTCTATCTCTCCCGTTTCCCTCTCCTGTCTCTGACTCTCCCGTTTCCCTCTCCTGTCTCTCTCTCTCCTGTTTCCCCCTCCTGTCTCTGACTCTCCCGTTTCCCTCTCCTGTCTCTCTCTCTCCCGTTTCCCTCTCCTGTCTCTCTCTCTCCCGTTTCCCCCTCCTGTCTCTCTCTCTCCCGTTTCCCCCTCCTGTCTCTGACTCCCGTTTCCCTCTCCTATCTCTATCTCTCCCGTTTCCCCCTCCTGTCTCTCTCTCTCTCCCGTTTCCCTCTCCTGTCTCTCTCTCTCCCGTTTCCCTCTCCTGTCTCTATCTCTCCTGTTTCCCTCTCCTGTCTCTCTCTCTCCCGTTTCCTTCTCCTGTCACTGACTCTCCCGTTTCCCTCTCCTGTCTCTCTCTCTCCCGTTTCCCTCTCCTGTCTCTCTCTCTCCCGTTTCCCTCTCCTGTCTCTGACTCTCCCGTTTCCCTCTCCTGTCTCTGACTCTCCCGTTTCCCTCTCCTGTCTCTCTCTCTCCCGTTTCCCTCTCCTGTCTCTCTCTCTCTCCCGTTTCCCCCTCCTGTCTCCAGATCTCCCGTTTACCTCTCCTGTCTCTGACTCTCCCGTTTCCCTCTCCTGTCTCTCCCCCGTTTCCCTCTCCTGTCTCTGACTCTCCCGTTTCCCTCTCCTGTCTCTATCTCTCCCGTTTCCCTCTCCTGTGTCTCTCTCTCCCGTTTCCCTCTCCTGTCTCTCTCTCTCCCGTTTCCCTCTCCTGTCTCTGACTCTCCCGTTTCCCTCTCCTGTCTCTGACTCTCCCGTTTCCCTCTCCTGTCTCTCTCTCTCCCGTTTCCCCCTCCTGTCTCTCTCTCTCCCGTTTCCCTCTCCTGTCTCTCTCTCCCGTTTCCCTCTCCTGTCTCTCTCTCTCCCGTTTCCCTCTCCTGTCTCTCTCCCGTTTCCCCCTCCTGTCTCCAGCTCTCCCGTTTACCTCTCCTGTCTCTGACTCTCCCGTTTCCCTCTCCTGTCTCTCTCTCTCCCGTTTCCCTCTCCTGTCTCTGACTCTCCCCTTTCCCTCTACTGTCTCTCTCTCTCCCGTTTCCCTCTCCTGTCTCTCTCCCGTTTCCCTCTCCTGTCTCTCTCTCTCTCCCGTTTCCCTCTCCTGTCTCTCTCTCTCTCCCGTTACCCTCTCCTGTCTCTATCTCTCCCGTTTCCCTCTACTGTCTCTCTCTCTCCCGTTTCCCTCTCCTGTCTCTCTCCCGTTTCCCTCTCCTGTCTCTCTCTCTCTCCCGTTACCCTCTCCTGTCTCTATCTCTCCCGTTTCCCTCTCCTGTCTCTGACTCTCCCGTTTCCCTCTCCTGTCTCTGACTCTCCCGTTTCCCTCTCCTGTCTCTCTCTCTCTCCCGTTTCCCTCTCCTGTCTCTGACTCTCCCGTTTCCCTCTCCTGTCTCTGACTCCCCCGTTTCCCTCTCCTGTGTCTCTCTCTCCCGTTTCCCTCTCCTGTGTGTCTCTCTCCTGTTTCCCTCTCCTGTCTCTCTCTCTCCCGTTTCCCTCTCCTGTCTCTCTCTCTCTCCCGTTTCCCTCTCCTGTCTCTGACTCTCCCGTTTCCCTCTCCTGTCTCTGACTCCCCCGTTTCCCTCTCCTGTCTCTCTCTCTCCCGTTTCCCTCTCCTGTCTCAATCTCTCCCGTTTCCCTCTCCTGTGTCTCTCTCTCCCGTTTCCCTCTCCTGTGTCTCTCTCTCCCGTTTCCCTCTCCTGTCTGTATCTCTCCCGTTTCCCTCTCCTCTCTCTCTCTCTCTCTCCCGTTTCCCTCTCCTCTCTCTCTCTCTCTCTCCCGTTTCCCTCTCCTGTCTCTCTCTCTCCCGTTTCCCTCTCCTGTCTCTCTCTCTCCCGTTTCCCTCTCCTGTCTCTCTCTCTCCCGTTTCCCTCTCCTGTCTCTCTCTCTCCCGTTTCCCTCTCCTGTCTCTATCTCTCCCGTTTCCCTCTCCTGTCTCTGACTCTCCCGTTTCCCTCTCCTGTCTCTCTATCTCCTGTTTCCCCCTCCTGTCTCTGACTCTCCCGTTTCCCTCTCCTGTCTCTCTCTCTCCCGTTTCCCTCTCCTGTCTCTCTCTCTCCCGTTTCCCCCTCCTGTCTCTGACTCTCCCGTTTCCCTCTCCTATCTCTATCTCTCCCGTTTCCCCCTCCTGTCTCTCTCTCTCCCGTTTCCCTCTCCTGTCTCTCTCTCTCTCCCGTTTCCCTCTCCTGTCTCTCTCTCTCCCGTTTCCCTCTCCTGTCTCTATCTCTCCCGTTTCCCTCTCCTGTCTCTCTCTCTCCCGTTTCCTTCTCCTGTCTCTGACTCTCCCGTTTCCCTCTCCTGTCTCTCTCTCTCCCGTTTCCCTCTCCTGTCTCTCTCTCTCCCGTTTCCCTCTCCTGTCTCTCTCTCTCCCGTTTCCCTCTCCTGTCTCTCTCTCTCCCGTTTCCCTCTCCTGTCTCTATCTCTCCCGTTTCCCTCTCCTGTCTCTATCTCTCCCGTTTCCCTCTCCTGTCTCTCTCTCTCCCGTTTCCCTCTCCTGTCTCTCTCTCTCCCGTTTCCCTCTCCTGTCTCTCTCTCTCCCGTTTCCCTCTCCTGTCTCTCTCTCTCCCGTTTCCCTCTCCTGTCTCTGACTCTCCCGTTTCCCTCTCCTGTCTCTCTCTCTCCCGTTTCCCTCTCCTGTCTCTGACACTCCCGTTTCCCTCTCCTGTCTCTCTCTCTCCCGTTTCCCTCTCCTGTCTCTCTCTCTCCCGTTTCCCTCTCCTGTCTCTCTCTCTCCCGTTTCCCTCTCCTGTCTCTCTCTCTCCCGTATCCCTCTCCTGTCTCTCTCTCTCTCTCCCGTTTCCCTCTCCTGTCTCTCTCTCTCCCGTTTCCCTCTCCTGTCTCTCTCTCTCCCGTTTCACTCTCCTGTCTCTGACTCTCCCGTTTCCCTCTCCTGTCTCTATCTCTCCCGTTTCCCCCTCCTGTCTCTATCTCTCCCGTATCCCTCTCCCGTTTCCCTCTCCTGTCTCTCTCTCTCCTGTTTCCCCCTCCTGTCTCTGACTCTCCCGTTTCCCTCTCCTGTCTCTCTCTCTCCCGTTTCCCTCTCCTGTCTCTCTCTCTCCCGTTTCCCCCTCCTGTCTCTGACTCTCCCGTTTCCCTCTCCTATCTCTATCTCTCCCGTTTCCCCCTCCTGTCTCTCTCTCTCCCGTTTCCCTCTCCTGTCTCTCTCTCTCTCCCTCTCTCCCGTTTCCCTCTCCTGTCTCTCTCTCTCCCGTTTCCCTCTCCTATCTCTATCTCTCCTGTTTCCCTCTCCTGTCTCTCTCTCTCCCGTTTCCTTCTCCTGTCTCTGACTCTCCCGTTTCCCTCTCCTGTCTCTCTCTCTCCCGTTTCCCTCTCCTGTCTCTCTCTCTCCCGTTTCCCTCTCCTGTCTCTCTCTCTCCCGTTTCCCTCTCCTGTCTCTCTCTCTCCCGTTTCCCTCTCCTGTCTCTATCTCTCCCGTTTCCCTCTCCTGTCTCTCTCTCTCCCGTTTCCCTCTCCTGTCTCTCTCTCTCCCGTTTCCCTCTCCTGTCTCTCTCTCTCCCGTTTCCCTCTCCTGTCTCTCTCTCTCCCGTTTCCCTCTCCTGTCTCTCTCTCTCCCGTTTCCCTCTCCTGTCTCTGACTCTCCCGTTTCCCTCTCCTGTCTCTCTCTCTCCCGTTTCCCTCTCCTGTCTCTGACACTCCCGTTTCCCTCTCCTGTCTCTCTCTCTCCCGTTTCCCTCTCCTGTCTCTCTCTCTCCCGTTTCCCTCTCCTGTCTCTCTCTCTCCCGTTTCCCTCTCCTGTCTCTCTCTCTCCCGTATCCCTCTCCTGTCTCTCTCTCTCTCTCCCGTTTCCCTCTCCTGTCTCTCTCTCTCCCGTTTCCCTCTCCTGTCTCTCTCTCTCCCGTTTCACTCTCCTGTCTCTGACTCTCCCGTTTCCCTCTCCTGTCTCTCTCTCTCCCGTTTCCCCCTCCTGTCTCTATCTCTCCCGTATCCCTCTCCCGTATCCCTCTCCTGTCTCTCTCTCTCCCGTTTCCCTCTTCTGTCTCTGACTCTCCCGTTTCCCTCTCCTGTCTCTCTCTCCCGTTTCCCTCTCCTGTCTCTCTCTCTCCCGTTTCCCTCTCCTGTCTCTCTCTCTCCCGTTTCCCTCTCCTGTCTCTCTCTCTCCCATTTCCCTCTCCTGTCTCTCTCTCTCCCGTTTCCCTCTCCTGTCTCTCTCTCTCCCGTTTCCTTCTCCTGTCTCTGACTCTCCCGTTTCCCTCTCCTGTCTCTCTCTCTCTCACCGTTTCCCTCTCCTGTCTCTCTCTCTCTCCCGTTTCCCTCTCCTGTCTCTGACTCTCCCGTTTCCCCCTCCTGTCTCTATCTCTCCCGTTTCCCTCTCCTGTCTCTCTCTCTCCCGTTTACCTCTCCTGTCTCTGACTCTCCCGTTTCCCCCTCCTGTCTCTCTCTCTCTCCCGTTTCCCTCTCCTGTCTCTCTCTCTCTCCCGTTTCCCTCTCCTGTCTCTATCTCTCCCGTTTCCCTCTCCTCTCTCTCTCTCTCTCTCCCGTTTCCCTCTCCTGTCTCTCTCTCTCTCCCGTTTCCCTCTCCTCTCTCTCTCTCTCTCTCTCTCCCGTTTCCCTCTCCTGTCTCTCTCTCTCCCCGTTTCCCTCTCCTTTCTCTCTCTCTCTCCCGTTTCCCTCTCCTGTCTCTCTCTCTCCCGTTTCCCTCTCCTGTCTCTCTCTCTCCCGTTTCCCTCTCCTGTCTCTGACTCTCCCGTTTCCCTCTCCTGTCTCTCTCTCTCCCGTTTCCCTCTCCTGTCTCTGACTCTCCCGTTTCCCTCTCCTGTCTCTCTCTCTCCCGTTTCCCTCTCCTGTCTCTGACTCTCCCGTTTCCCTCTCCTGTCTCTCTCTCTCCCGTTTCCCTCTCCTGTCTCTGACTCTCCCGTTTCCCTCTCCGGTCTCTCTCTCTCCCGTTTCCCTCTCCTGTCTCTCTCTCTCCCGTTTCCCTCTCCTGTCTCTCTCTCTCCCGTTTCCCCCTCCTGTCTCTATCTCTCCCGTTACCCCCTCCTGTCTCTGACTCTCCCGTTTCCCTCTCCTGTCTATCTCTCCCGTTTCCCTCTCCTGTCACTATCTCTCCCGTCTCTATCTCTCCCGTTTCCCTCTCCTGTCTCTCTCTCTCCCGTTTCCCTCTCCTGTCTCTGATTCTCCCGTTTCCCCCTCCTGTCTCTCTCTCTCCCGTTTCCCTCTCCTGTCTCTGCTTCTCCCGTTTCCCTCTCCTGTCTCTTTCTCTCCCGTTTCCCTCTCCTCTCTCTCTCTCTCCCGTTTCCCTCTCCTGTCTCTCTCTCTCTCTCTCTCTCCCGTTTCCCTCTCCTGTCTCTCTCTCTCCCGTTTCCCTCTCCTGTCTCTCTCTCCCGTTTCCCTCTCCTGTCTCCCTCTCTCCCGGTTCACTCTCCTGTCTCTGACTCTCCCGTTTCCCTCTCCTGTCTCTCTCTCTCCCGTTTCCCTCTCCTGTCTCTGACTCTCCCGTTTCCCTCTCCTGTCTCACTCTCTCCCGTTTCCCTCTCCTGTCTCTGACTCTCGCGTTTCCCTCTCCTGTCTCTCTCTCTCCCGTTTCCCTCTCCTGTCTCTCTCTCTCCCGTTTCCCTCTCCTGTCTCTCTCTCTCCCGTTTCCCTCTCCTGTCTCTCTCTCTCCCGTTTCCCTCTCCTGTCTCTCTCTCTCTCCCGTTTCCCTCTCCTGTCTCTGACTCTCCCGTTTCCCTCTCCTGTCTCTCTCTCTCCCGTTTCCCTCTCCTGTCTCTGACACTCCCGTTTCCCTCTCCTGTCTCTCTCTCTCCCGTTTCCCTCTCCTGTCTCTCTCTCTCCCGTTTCCCTCTCCTGTCTCTCTCTCTCCCGTTTCCCTCTCCTGTCTCTCTCTCTCCCGTATCCCTCTCCTGTCTCTCTCTCTCTCTCCCGTTTCCCTCTCCTGTCTCTCTCTCTCCCGTTTCCCTCTCCTGTCTCTCTCTCTCCCGTTTCACTCTCCTGTCTCTGACTCTCCCGTTTCCCTCTCCTGTCTCTATCTCTCCCGTTTCCCCCTCCTGTCTCTATCTCTCCCGTATCCCTCTCCCGTTTCCCTCTCCTGTCTCTCTCTCTCTCCTGTTTCCCCCTCCTGTCTCTGACTCTCCCGTTTCCCTCTCCTGTCTCTCTCTCTCCCGTTTCACCCTCCTGTCTCTGACTCTCCCGTTTCCCTCTCCTATCTCTATCTCTCCCGTTTCCCCCTCCTGTCTCTCTCTCTCCCGTTTCCCTCTCCTGTCTCTCTCTCTCTCCCGTTTCCCTCTCCTGTCTCTCTCTCTCCCGTTTCCCTCTCCTGTCTCTATCTCTCCTGTTTCCCTCTCCTGTCTCTCTCTCTCCCGTTTCCTTCTCCTGTCTCTGACTCTCCCGTTTCCCTCTCCTGTCTCTCTCTCTCCCGTTTCCCTCTCCTGTCTCTCTCTCTCCCGTTTCCCTCTCCTGTCTCTCTCTCTCCCGTTTCCCTCTCCTGTCTCTCTCTCTCCCGTTTCCCTCTCCTGTCTCTATCTCTCCCGTTTCCCTCTCCTGTCTCTCTCTCTCCCGTTTCCCTCTCCTGTCTCTCTCTCTCCCGTTTCCCTCTCCTGTCTCTCTCTCTCCCGTTTCCCTCTCCTGTCTCTCTCTCTCCCATTTCCCTCTCCTGTCTCTCTCTCTCCCGTTTCCCTCTCCTGTCTCTCTCTCTCCCGTTTCCCTCTCCTGTCTCTCTCTCTCCCGTTTCCCTCTCCTGTCTCTGACTCTCCCGTTTCCCTCTCCTGTCTCTCTCTCTCCCGTTTCCCTCTCCTGTCTCTGACACTCCCGTTTCCCTCTCCTGTCTCTCTCTCTCCCGTTTCCCTCTCCTGTCTCTCTCTCTCCCGTTTCCCTCTCCTGTCTCTCTCTCTCCCGTTTCCCTCTCCTGTCTCTCTCTCTCCCGTATCCCTCTCCTGTCTCTCTCTCTCTCTCCCGTTTCCCTCTCCTGTCTCTCTCTCTCCCGTTTCCCTCTCCTGTCTCTCTCTCTCCCGTTTCACTCTCCTGTCTCTGACTCTCCCGTTTCCCTCTCCTGTCTCTATCTCTCCCGTTTCCCCCTCCTGTCTCTATCTCTCCCGTATCCCTCTCCCGTATCCCTCTCCTGTCTCTCTCCCGTTTCCCTCTTCTGTCTCTGACTCTCCCGTTTCCCTCTCCTGTCTCTCTCTCTCCCGTTTCCCTCTCCTGTCTCTCTCTCTCCCGTTTCCCTCTCCTGTCTCTCTCTCTCCCGTTTCCCTCTCCTGTCTCTCTCTCTCCCATTTCCCTCTCCTGTCTCTCTCTCTCCCGTTTCCCTCTCCTGTCTCTCTCTCTCCCGTTTCCTTCTCCTGTCTCTGACTCTCCCGTTTCCCTCTCCTGTCTCTCTCTCTCTCACCGTTTCCCTCTCCTGTCTCTCTCTCTCTCCCGTTTCCCTCTCCTGTCTCTGACTCTCCCGTTTCCCCCTCCTGTCTCTATCTCTCCCGTTTCCCTCTCCTGTCTCTCTCTCTCCCGTTTACCTCTCCTGTCTCTGACTCTCCCGTTTCCCCCTCCTGTCTCTCTCTCTCTCCCGTTTCCCTCTCCTGTCTCTCTCTCTCTCCCGTTTCCCTCTCCTGTCTCTATCTCTCCCGTTTCCCTCTCCTCTCTCTCTCTCTCTCTCCCGTTTCCCTCTCCTGTCTCTCTCTCTCCCGTTTCCCTCTCCTCTCTCTCTCTCTCTCTCTCCCGTTTCCCTCTCCTGTCTCTCTCTCTCCCCGTTTCCCTCTCCTTTCTCTCTCTCTCTCCCGTTTCCCTCTCCTGTCTCTCTCTCTCCCGTTTCCCTCTCCTGTCTCTCTCTCTCCCGTTTCCCTCTCCTGTCTCTGACTCTCCCGTTTCCCTCTCCTGTCTCTCTCTCTCCCGTTTCCCTCTCCTGTCTCTGACTCTCCCGTTTCCCTCTCCTGTCTCTCTCTCTCCCGTTTCCCTCTCCTGTCTCTGACTCTCCCGTTTCCCTCTCCTGTCTCTCTCTCTCCCGTTTCCCTCTCCTGTCTCTGACTCTCCCGTTTCCCTCTCCGGTCTCTCTCTCTCCCGTTTCCCTCTCCTGTCTCTCTCTCTCTCCCGTTTCCCTCTCCTGTCTCTCTCTCTCCCGTTTCCCCCTCCTGTCTCTATCTCTCCCGTTACCCCCTCCTGTCTCTGACTCTCCCGTTTCCCTCTCCTGTCTATCTCTCCCGTTTCCCTCTCCTGTCACTATCTCTCCCGTCTCTATCTCTCCCGTTTCCCTCTCCTGTCTCTCTCTCTCCCGTTTCCCTCTCCTGTCTCTGATTCTCCCGTTTCCCCCTCCTGTCTCTCTCTCTCCCGTTTCCCTCTCCTGTCTCTGATTCTCCCGTTTCCCTCTCCTGTCTCTTTCTCTCCCGTTTCCCTCTCCTCTCTCTCTCTCTCCCGTTTCCCTCTCCTGTCTCTCTCTCTCTCTCTCTCCCGTCTCTCTCTCTCCCGTTTCCCTCTCCTGTCTCTCTCTCCCGTTTCCCTCTCCTGTCTCCCTCTCTCCCGGTTCACTCTCCTGTCTCTGACTCTCCCGTTTCCCTCTCCTGTCTCTCTCTCTCCCGTTTCCCTCTCCTGTCTCTGACTCTCCCGTTTCCCTCTCCTGTCTCACTCTCTCCCGTTTCCCTCTCCTGTCTCTGACTCTCGCGTTTCCCTCTCCTGTCTCTCTCTCTCCCGTTTCCCTCTCCTGTCTCTCTCTCTCCCGTTTCCCTCTCCTGTCTCTCTCTCTCCCGTTTCCCTCTCCTGTCTCTCTCTCTCTCCCGTTTCCCCCTCCTGTCTCTGACTCTCCCGTTTCCCTCTCCTGTCTCTGACTCTCCCGTTTCCCTCTCCTGTCTCTCTCTCTCCCATTTCCCTCTCCTGTCTCTCTCTCTCCCATTTCCCTCTCCTGTCTCTCTCTCTCCCGTTTCCCTCTCCTGTCTCTGACTCTCCCCTTTCCCTCTCCTGTCTCTCTCTCTCCCGTTTCCCCCTCCTGTCTCTCTCTCTCCCGTTTCCCTCTCCTGTCTCTGACTCTCCCGTTTCCCTCTCCTGTCTCTCTCTCTCCCGTTTCCCTCTCCTGTCTCTCTCTCTCCCGTTTCCCTCTCCTGTCTCTCTCTCTCCCGTTTCCCTCTCCTGTCTCTCTCTCTCCCGTTTCCCTCTCCTGTCTCTCTCTCTCCCGTTTCCCTCTCCTGTCTCTCTCTCTCCCGTTTCCCTCTCCTGTCTCTCTCTCTCCCGTTTCCCTCTCCTGTCTCTCTCTCTCCCGTTTCCCTCTCCTGTCTCTCTCTCTCCCGTTTCCCTCTCCTGTCTCTCTCTCTCCCGTTTCCCTCTCCTGTCTCTCTCTCCCGTTTCCCTCTCCTGTCTCTGACTCTCCCGTTTCCCTCTCCTGTCTCTATCTCTCCCGTTACCCCCTCCTGTCTCTGACTCTCCCGTTTCCCTCTCCTGTCTATCTCTCCCGTTTCCCTCTCCTGTCTCTATCTCTCCCGTTTCCCTCTCCTGTCTCTCTCTCTCCCGTTTCCCTCTCCTGTCTCTGACTCTCCCGTTTCCCTCTCCTGTCTCTGACTCTCCCGTTTCCCTCTCCTGTCTGACTCTCCCGTTTCCCTCTTCTGTCTCTGACTCTCCCGTTTCCCTCTACTGTCGCTCTCTGTCCAGTTTCCCTCTCCTGTCTCTCTCTCTCCCGTTTCCCTCTCCTGTCTCTCTCTCTCCCGTTTCCCTCTCCTGTCTCTATCTCTCCCAACTCCCTCTCCTGTCTCTCTCTCTCCCGTTTCCCTCTCCTGTCTCTCTCTCTCTCCCGTTTCCCTCTCCTGTCTCTCTCTCTCCCGTTTCCCTCTCCTGTCTCTGACTCTCCCGTTTCCCTCTCCTGTCTCTGACTCTCCCGTTTCCCCCTCCTGTCTCTCTCTCTCCCGTTTCCCTCTCCTGTCTCTCTCTCTCCCGTTTCCCCCTCCTGTCTCGATCTCTCCCAACTCCCTCTCCTGTCTCTCTCTCTCCCGTTTCCCTCTCCTGTCTCTCTCTCTCCCGTTTCCCTCTCCTGTCTCTCTCTCTCCCGTTTCCCTCTCCTGTCTCTCTCTCTCCCATTTCCCTCTCCTGTCTCTATCTCTCCCGTTTCCCTCTCCTGTCTCTATCTCTCCCGTTTCCCTCTCCTGTCTCTCTCTCTCCCGTTTCCTCTCCTGTCTCTCTCTCTCCCGTTTCCCTCTCCTGTCTCTATCTCTCCCGTTTCCCTCTCCTGTCTCTCTCTCTCTCCCGTTTCCCCCTCCTGTCTCCAGCTCTCCCGTTTCCCTCACCTGTCTCTCTCTCTCCCGTTTCCCTCTCCTGTCTCTCTCTCTCCCGTTTCCCTCTCCTGTCTCTCTCTCTCCCGTTTCCCTCTCCTGTCTCTATCTCTCCCGTTTCCCTCTCCTGTCTCTGACTCTCCCGTTTCCCTCTCCTGTCTCTGACTCTCCCGTTTCCCTCTCCTGTCTCTCTCTCTCCCGTTTCCCTCTCCTGTCTCTCTCTCTCCCGTTTCCTTCTCCTGTCTCTGACTCTCCCGTTTCCCTCTCCTGTCTCTCTCTCTCTCCCGTTTCCCTCTCCTGTCTCTCTCTCTCCCGTTTCCCTCTCCTGTCTCTCTCTCTCCCGTTTCCCTCTCCTGTCTCTCTCTCTCCCGTTTCCCTCTCCTGTCTCTCTCTCTCCCGTTTCCCTCTCCTGTCTCTATCTCTCCCGTTTCCCTCTCCTGTCTCTCTCTCTCCCGTTTCCCTCTCCTGTCTCTCTCTCTCCCGTTTCCCTCTCCTGTCTCTCTCTCTCCCGTTTCCCTCTCCTGTCTCTCTCTCTCCCGTTTCCCTCTCCTGTCTCTCTCTCTCCCGTTTCCCTCTCCTGTCTCTCTCTCTCCCGTTTCCCTCTCCTGTCTCTGACTCTCCCGTTTCCCTCTCCTGTCTCTCTCTCTCCCGTTTCCCTCTCCTGTCTCTGACACTCCCGTTTCCCTCTCCTGTCTCTCTCTCTCCCGTTTCCCTCTCCTGTCTCTCTCTCTCCCGTTTCCCTCTCCTGTCTCTCTCTCTCCCGTTTCCCTCTCCTGTCTCTCTCTCTCTCCCGTATCCCTCTCCTGTCTCTCTCTCTCTCCCGTTTCCCTCTCCTGTCTCTCTCTCTCCCGTTTCCCTCTCCTGTCTCTCTCTCTCCCGTTTCACTCTCCTGTCTCTGACTCTCCCGTTTCCCTCTCCTGTCTCTATCTCTCCCGTTTCCCCCTCCTGTCTCTATCTCTCCCGTATCCCTCTCCCGTATCCCTCTCCTGTCTCTCTCTCTCCCGTTTCCCTCTTCTGTCTCTGACTCTCCCGTTTCCCTCTCCTGTCTCTCTCTCTCCCGTTTCCCTCTCCTGTCTCTCTCTCTCCCGTTTCCCTCTCCTGTCTCTCTCTCTCCCGTTTCCCTCTCCTGTCTCTCTCTCTCCCGTTTCCCTCTCCTGTCTCTCTCTCTCCCGTTTCCTTCTCCTGTCTCTGACTCTCCCGTTTCCCTCTCCTGTCTCTCTCTCTCTCACCGTTTCCCTCTCCTGTCTCTCTCTCTCTCCCGTTTCCCTCTCCTGTCTCTGACTCTCCCGTTTCCCTCTCCTGCCTCTATCTCTCCCATAACCCTCTCCTGTCTCTATCTCTCCCGTTTCCCTCTCCTGTCTCTCTCTCTCCCGTTTACCTCTCCTGTCTCTGACTCTCCCGTTTCCCCCTCCTGTCTCTCTCTCTCTCCCGTTTCCCTCTCCTGTCTCTCTCTCTCTCCCGTTTCCCTCTCCTGTCTCTATCTCTCCCGTTTCCCTCTCTCTCTCTCTCTCTCCCGTTTCCCCCTCCTGTCTCTCTCTCTCCCGTTTCCCTCTCCTCTCTCTCTCTCTCTCTCTCCCGTTTCCCTCTCCTGTCTCTCTCTCTCCCCGTTTCCCTCTCCTGTCTCTCTCTCTCTCCCGTTTCCCTCTCCTGTCTCTCTCTCTCCCGTTTCCCTCTCCTGTCTCTCTCTCTCCCGTTTCCCTCTCCTGTCTCTCTCTCTCCCGTTTCCCACTCCTGTCTCTGACTCTCCCGTTTCCCTCTCCTGTCTCTCTCTCTCCCGTTTCCCTCTCCTGTCTCTGACTCTCCCGTTTCCCTCTCCTGTCTATCTCTCCCGTTTCCCTCTCCTGTCACTATCTCTCCCGTCTCTATCTCTCCCGTTTCCCTCTCCTGTCTCTCTCTCTCCCGTTTCCCTCTCCTGTCTCTGATTCTCCCGTTTCCCCCTCCTGTCTCTCTCTCTCCCGTTTCCCTCTCCTGTCTCTGATTCTCCCGTTTCCCTCTCCTGTCTCTTTCTCTCCCGTTTCCCTCTCCTCTCTCTCTCTCTCCCGTTTCCCTCTCCTGTCTCTCTCTCTCTCTCTCTCCCGTTTCCCTCTCCTGTCTCTCTCTCTCCCGTTTCCCTCTCCTGTCTCTCTCTCTCCCGTTTCCCTCTCCTGTCTCCCTCTCTCCCGGTTCACTCTCCTGTCTCTGACTCTCCCGTTTCCCTCTCCTGTCTCTCTCTCTCCCGTTTCCCTCTCCTGTCTCTGACTCTCCCGTTTCCCTCTCCTGTCTCACTCTCTCCCGTTTCCCTCTCCTGTCTCTGACTCTCGCGTTTCCCTCTCCTGTCTCTCTCTCTCCCGTTTCCCTCTCCTGTCTCTCTCTCTCCCGTTTCCCTCTCCTGTCTCTCTCTCTCCCGTTTCCCTCTCCTGTCTCTCTCTCTCCCGTTTCCCTCTCCTGTCTCTCTCTCTCCCGTTTCCCTCTCCTGTCTCTCTCTCTCTCCCGTTTCCCCCTCCTGTCTCCAGCTCTCCCGTTTACCTCTCCTGTCTCTTACTCTCCCGTTTACCTCTCCTGTCTCTGACTCTCCCGTTTCCCTCTCCTGTCTCTCTCTCTCTCCCATTTCCCTCTCCTGTCTCTCTCTCTCCCGTTTCCCTCTCCTGTCTCTGACTCTCCCCTTTCCCTCTCCTGTCTCTCTCTCTCCCGTTTCCCTCTCCTGTCTCTCTCTCTCCCGTTTCCCTCTCCTGTCTCTGACTCTCCCGTTTCCCTCTCCTGTCTCTCTCTCTCTCCCATTTCCCTCTCCTGTCTCTCTCTCTCCCGTTTCCCTCTCCTGTCTCTCTCTCTCCCGTTTCCCTCTCCTGTCTCTCTCTCTCCCGTTTCCCTCTCCTGTCTCTCTCTCTCCCGTTTCCCTCTCCTGTCTCTCTCTCTCCCGTTTCCCTCTCCTGTCTCTCTCTCTCCCGTTTCCCTCTCCTGTCTCTCTCTCTCTCCCGTTTCCCTCTCCTGTCTCTCTCTCTCCCGTTTCCATCTCCTGTCTCTCTCTCTCCCGTTTCCCCCTCCTGTCTCTCTCTCTCTCCCGTTTCCCCCTCCTGTCTCCAGCTCTCCCGTTTCCCTCTCCTGTCTCTCTCTCTCCCGTTTCCCTCTCCTGTCTCTCTCTCTCCCGTTTCCCTCTCCTGTCTCTCTCTCTCCCGTTTCCCTCTCCTGTCTCTCTCTCTCCCGTTTCCCTCTCCTGTCTCTCTCTCTCTCCCGTTTCCCCCTCCTGTCTCCAGATCTCCCGTTTACCTCTCCTGTCTCTGACTCTCCCGTTTCCCTCTCCTGTCTCTCCCCCGTTTCCCTCTCCTGTCTCTGACTCTCCCGTTTCCCTCTCCTGTCTCTCCCCCGTTTCCCTCTCCTGTCTCTGACTCTCCCGTTTCCCTCTCCTGTCTCTATCTCTCCCGTTTCCCTCTCCTGTCTCTCTCTCTCCCGTTTCCCTCTCCTGTCTCTCTCTCTCCCGTTTCCCTCTCCTGTCTCTGACTCTCCCGTTTCCCTCTCCTGTCTCTGACTCTCCCGTTTCCCTCTCCTGTCTCTCTCTCTCCCGTTTCCCCCTCCTGTCTCTCTCTCTCCCGTTTCCCTCTCCTGTCTCTCTCTCCCGTTTCCCTCTCCTGTCTCTCTCTCTCCCGTTTCCCTCTCCTGTCTCTCTCCCGTTTCCCCCTCCTGTCTCCAGCTCCCCCGTTTGCCTCTCCTGTCTCTGACTCTCCCGTTTCCCTCTCCTGTCTCTCTCTCTCCCGTTTCCCTCTCCTGTCTCTGACTCTCCCCTTTCCCTCTACTGTCTCTATCTCTCCCGTTTCCCCCTCCTGTCTCTCTCTCCCGTTTCCCTCTCCTGTCTCTCTCTCTCCCGTTTCCCTCTCCTGTCTCTCTCCCGTTTCCCTCTCCTGTCTCTCTCTCTCTCCCGTTTCCCTCTCCTGTCTCTCTCTCTCTCCCGTTACCCTCTCCTGTCTCTATCTCTCCCGTTTCCCTCGACTGTCTCTCTCTCTC
Source organism: Scyliorhinus torazame (assembly GCF_047496885.1). Lineage (NCBI taxonomy): Eukaryota > Metazoa > Chordata > Chondrichthyes > Carcharhiniformes > Scyliorhinidae > Scyliorhinus > Scyliorhinus torazame. Next base: position 99,784 of record NC_092715.1, on the reverse strand, counting down.
CCGTTTCCCTCTCCTGTCTCTCTCCCGTTTCCCTCTCCTGTCTCTCTCTCTCTCCCGTTTCCCTCTCCTGTCTCTCTCCCGTTACCCTCTCCTGTCTCTATCTCTCCCGTTTCCCTCTCCTGTCTCTCTCCCGTTTCCCTCTCCTGTCTCTCTCCCGTTTCCCTCTCCTGTCTCTCTCCCGTTTCCCTCTCCTGTCTCTCTCTCTCCCGTTACCCTCTCCTGTCTCTATCTCTCCCGTTTCCCTCTCCTGTCTCTGACTCTCCCGTTTCCCTCTCCTGTCTCTGACTCTCCCGTTTCCCTCTCCTGTCTCTGACTCTCCCGTTTCCCTCTCCTGTCTCTCTCTCTCTCCCGTTTCCCTCTCCTGTCTCTGACTCTCCCGTTTCCCTCTCCTGTCTCTGACTCCCCCGTTTCCCTCTCCTGTGTCTCTCTCTCCCGTTTCCCTCTCCTGTGTCTCTCTCTCCTGTTTCCCTCTCCTGTCTCTCTCTCTCCCGTTTCCCTCTCCTGTCTCTCTCCCGTTTCCCTCTCCTGTCTCTGACTCTCCCGTTTCCCTCTCCTGTCTCTGACTCCCCCGTTTCCCTCTCCTGTCTCTCTCTCTCCCGTTTCCCTCTCCTGTCTCAATCTCTCCCGTTTCCCTCTCCTGTGTCTCTCTCTCCCGTTTCCCTCTCCTGTGTCTCTCTCTCCCGTTTCCCTCTCCTGTCTGTATCTCTCCCGTTTCCCTCTCCTCTCTCTCTCTCTCTCTCCCGTTTCCCTCTCCTGTCTCTCTCTCTCCCGTTTCCCTCTCCTGTCTCTCTCTCTCCCGTTTCCCTCTCCTGTCTCTCTCTCTCCCGTTTCCCTCTCCTGTCTCTCTCTCTCCCTTTTCCCTCTCCTGTCTCTCTCTCTCCCGTTTCCCTCTCCTGTCTCTATCTCTCCCGTTTCCCTCTCCTGTCTCTGACTCTCCCGTTTCCCTCTCCTGTCTCTCTCTCTCCTGTTTCCCCCTCCTGTCTCTGACTCTCCCGTTTCCCTCTCCTGTCTCTCTCTCTCCCGTTTCCCTCTCCTGTCTCTATCTCTCCCGTATCCCTCTCCCGTATTCCTCTCCTGTCTCTCTCTCTCCCGTTTCCCTCTTCTGTCTCTGACTCTCCCGTTTCCCTCTCCTGTCTCTCTCCCGTTTCCCTCTCCTGTCTCTCTCTCTCCCGTTTCCCTCTCCTGTCTCTCTCTCTCCCGTTTCCCTCTCCTGTCTCTATCTCTCCCGTTTCCCTCTCCTGTCTCTCTCTCTCCCGTTTCCCTCTCCTGTCTCTCTCTCCCGTTTCCCTCTCCTGTCTCTGACTCTCCCGTTTCCCTCTCCTGTCTCTGACTCTCCCGTTTCCCTCTCCTGTCTATCTCTCCCGTTTCCGCCTCCTGTCTCTATCTCTCCCGTTTCCCTCTCCTGTCTCTCTCTCTCCCGTTTCCCTCTCCTGTCTCTGACTCTCCCGTTTCCCTCTCCTGTCTCTATCTCTCCCGTTTCCCTCTCCTGTCTCTGACTCTCCCGTTTCCCTCTCCTGTCTCTCTCTCTCCCGTTTCCCTCTCCTGTCTCTCTCTCTCCCGTTTCCCTCTCCTGTCTCTCTCTCTCCCGTTTCCCTCTCCTGTCTCTATCTCTCCTGTTTCCCTCTCCTGTCTCTGACTCTCCCGTTTCCCTCTCCTGTCTCTGACTCTTCCGTTTCCCTCTCCTGTCTCTCTCTCTCTCTCCCGTTTCCCTCTCCTGTCTCTCTCTCTCCCGTTTCCCTCTCCTGTCTCTCTCTCTCCCGTTTCCCTCTCCTGTCTCTCTCTCTCTCCCGTTTCCCCCTCCTGTCTCCAGCTCTCCCGTTTCCCCCTCCTGTCTCTGACTCTCCCGTTTCCCTCTCCTGTCTCTGTCTCTCCCGTTTCCCTCTCCTGTCTCTCTCTCTCCCGTTTCCCTCTCCTGTCTCTCTCTCTCTTCCGTTTCCCTCTCCTGTCTCTCTCTCTCCCGTTTCCCTCTCCTGTCTCTCTCTCTCCCGTTTCCCTCTCCTGTCTCTCTCTCTCTCCCGTTTCCCCCTCCTGTCTCCAGCTCTCCCGTTTACCTCTCCTGTCTCTGACTCTCCCGTTTCCCTCTCCTGTCTCTGACTCTCCCGTTTCCCTCTCCTGTCTCTCTCTCTCCCATTTCCCTCTCCTGTCTCTCTCTCTCCCGTTTCCCTCTCCTGTCTCTGACTCTCCCCTTTCCCTCTCCTGTCTCTCTCTCTCCCCTTTCCCTCTCCTGTCTCTCTCTCTCCCGTTTCCCTCTCCTGTCTCTCTCTCTCCCGTTTCCCTCTCCTGTCTCTCTCTCTCCCGTTTCCCTCTCCTGTCTCTCTCTCTCCCGTTTCCCTCTCCTGTCTCTCTCTCTCTCCCGTTTCCCTCTCCTGTCTCCGGCTCTCCCGTTTACCTCTCCTGTCTCTGACTCTCCCGTTTCCCTCTCCTGTCTCTGACTCTCCCCTTTCCCTCTCCTGTCTCTGACTCTCCCGTTTCCCTCTCCTGTCTCTCTCTCTCCCGTTTCCCTCTCCTGTCTCTCTCTCTCCCGTTTCCCTCTCCTGTCTCTCTCTCTCCCGTTTCCCTCTCCTGTCTCTCTCTCTCCCGTTTCCCTCTCCTGTCTCTCTCTCTCCCGTTTCCTTCTCCTGTCTCTGACTCTCCCGTTTCCCTCTCCTGTCTCTCTCTCTCTCACCGTTTCCCTCTCCTGTCTCTCTCTCTCTCCCGTTTCCCTCTCCTGTCTCTGACTCTCCCGTTTCCCTCTCCTGCCTCTATCTCTCCCATAACCCTCTCCTGTCTCTATCTCTCCCGTTTACCTCTCCTGTCTCTCTCTCTCCCGTTTACCTCTCCTGTCTCTGACTCTCCCGTTTCCCCCTCCTGTCTCTCTCTCTCTCCCGTTTCCCTCTCCTGTCTCTCTCTCTCTCCCGTTTCCCTCTCCTGTCTCTATCTCTCCCGTTTCCCTCTCCTCTCTCTCTCTCTCTCTCCCGTTTCCCCCTCCTGTCTCTCTCTCTCCCGTTTCCCTCTCCTCTCTCTCTCTCTCTCTCTCCCGTTTCCCTCTCCTGTCTCTCTCTCTCCCCGTTTCCCTCTCCTGTCTCTCTCTCTCTCCCGTTTCCCTCTCCTGTCTCTCTCTCTCCCGTTTCCCTCTCCTGTCTCTCTCTCTCCCGTTTCCCTCTCCTGTCTCTCTCTCTCCCGTTTCCCACTCCTGTCTCTGACTCTCCCGTTTCCCTCTCCTGTCTCTCTCTCTCCCGTTTCCCTCTCCTGTCTCTGACTCTCCCGTTTCCCTCTCCTGTCTCTCTCTCTCCCGTTTCCCTCTCCTGTCTCTGACTCTCCCGTTTCCCTCTCCTGTCTCTCTCTCTCCCGTTTCCCTCTCCTGTCTCTGACTCTCCCGTTTCCCTCTCCGGTCTCTCTCTCTCCCGTTTCCCTCTCCTGTCTCTCTCTCTCTCCCGTTTCCCTCTCCTGTCTCTCTCTCTCCCGTTTCCCCCTCCTGTCTCTCTCTCTCCCGTTTCCCTCTCCGGTCTCTCTCTCTCCCGTTTCCCTCTCCGGTCTCTCTCTCTCCCGTTTCCCTCTCCTGTCTCTCTCTCTCTCCCGTTTCCCTCTCCGGTCTCTCTCTCTCCCGTTTCCCTCTCCGGTCTCTCTCTCTCCCGTTTCCCTCTCCTGTCTCTCTCTCTCTCCCGTTTCCCCCTCCTGTCTCTCTCTCTCCCGTTTCCCCCTCCTGTCTCTGACTCTCCCGTTTCCCTCTCCTGTCTATCTCTCCCGTTTCCCTCTCCTGTCACTATCTCTCCCGTCTCTATCTCTCCCGTTTCCCTCTCCTGTCTCTCTCTCTCCCGTTTCCTTCTCCTGTCTCTGATTCTCCCGTTTCCCCCTCCTGTCTCTCTCTCTCCCGTTTCCCTCTCCTGTCTCTGATTCTCCCGTTTCCCTCTCCTGTCTCTTTCTCTCCCGTTTCCCTCTCCTCTCTCTCTCTCTCCCGTTTCCCTCTCCTGTCTCTCTCTCTCTCTCTCTCTCTCCCGTTTCCCTCTCCTGTCTCTCTCTCTCCCGTTTCCCTCTCCTGTCTCTCTCTCTCCCGTTTCCCTCTCCTGTCTCCCTCTCTCCCGGTTCACTCTCCTGTCTCTGACTCTCCCGTTTCCCTCTCCTGTCTCTCTCTCTCCCGTTTCCCTCTCCTGTCTCTGACTCTCCCGTTTCCCTCTCCTGTCTCACTCTCTCCCGTTTCCCTCTCCTGTCTCTGACTCTCGCGTTTCCCTCTCCTGTCTCTCTCTCTCCCGTTTCCCTCTCCTGTCTCTCTCTCTCCCGTTTCCCTCTCCTGTCTCTCTCTCTCCCGTTTCCCTCTCCTGTCTCTCTCTCTCTCCCGTTTCCCCCTCCTGTCTCTGACTCTCCCGTTTCCCTCTCCTGTCTCTGACTCTCCCGTTTCCCTCTCCTGTCTCTCTCTCTCCCATTTCCCTCTCCTGTCTCTCTCTCTCCCGTTTCCCTCTCCTGTCTCTGACTCTCCCCTTTCCCTCTCCTGTCTCTCTCTCTCCCGTTTCCCCCTCCTGTCTCTCTCTCTCCCGTTTCCCTCTCCTGTCTCTGACTCTCCCGTTTCCCTCTCCTGTCTCTCTCTCTCCCGTTTCCCTCTCCTGTCTCTCTCTCTCCCGTTTCCCTCTCCTGTCTCTCTCTCTCCCGTTTCCCTCTCCTGTCTCTCTCTCTCCCGTTTCCCTCTCCTGTCTCTCTCTCTCCCGTTTCCCTCTCCTGTCTCTCTCTCTCCCGTTTCCCTCTCCTGTCTCTCTCTCTCCCGTTTCCCTCTCCTGTCTCTCTCTCCCGTTTCCCTCTCCTGTCTCTGACTCTCCCGTTTCCCTCTCCTGTCTCTCTCTCTCCCGTTTCCCTCTCCTGTCTCTCTCTCTCCCGTTTCCCTCTCCTGTCTCTCTCTCTCCCGTTTCCCTCTCCTGTCTCTGACTCTCCCGTTTCCCTCTCCTGTCTCTCTCTCTCCCGTTTCCCTCTCCTGTCTCTCTCTCTCCCGTTTCCCTCTCCTGTCTCTCTCTCTCCCGTTTCCCTCTCCTGTCTCTCTCTCTCCCGTTTCCCTCTCCTGTCTCTCTCTCTCCCGTTTCCCTCTCCTGTCTCTCTCTCTCCCGTTTCCCTCTCCTGTCTCTCTCTCTCCCGTTTCCCTCTCCTGTCTCTCTCTCCCGTTTCCCTCTCCTGTCTCTGACTCTCCCGTTTCCCTCTGCTGTCTCTATCTCTCCCGTTACCCCCTCCTGTCTCTGACTCTCCCGTTTCCCTCTCCTGTCTATCTCTCCCGTTTCCCTCTCCTGTCTCTATCTCTCCCGTTTCCCTCTCCTGTCTCTCTCTCTCCCGTTTCCCTCTCCTGTCTCTGACTCTCCCGTTTCCCTCTCCTGTCTCTGACTCTCCCGTTTCCCTCTCCTGTCTGACTCTCCCGTTTCCCTCTTCTGTCTCTGACTCTCCCGTTTCCCTCTACTGTCGCTCTCTGTCCAGTTTCCCTCTCCTGTCTCTCTCTCTCCCGTTTCCCTCTCCTGTCTCTATCTCTCCCAACTCCCTCTCCTGTCTCTCTCTCTCCCGTTTCCCTCTCCTGTCTCTCTCTCTCTCCCGTTTCCCTCTCCTGTCTCTCTCTCTCCCGTTTCCCTCTCCTGTCTCTGACTCTCCCGTTTCCCTCTCCTGTCTCTGACTCTCCCGTTTCCCCCTCCTGTCTCTCTCTCTCCCGTTTCCCTCTCCTGTCTCTCTCTCTCCCGTTTCCCCCTCCTGTCTCGATCTCTCCCAACTCCCTCTCCTGTCTCTCTCTCTCCCGTTTCCCTCTCCTGTCTCTCTCTCTCCCGTTTCCCTCTCCTATCTCTCTCTCTCCCGTTTCCCTCTCCTGTCTCTCTCTCTCCCGTTTCCCTCTCCTGTCTCTATCTCTCCCGTTTCCCTCTCCTGTCTCTCTCTCTCCCGTTTCCCTCTCCTGTCTCTCTCTCTCCCGTTTCCCTCTCCTGTCTCTATCTCTCCCGTTTCCCTCTCCTGTCTCTCTCTCTCTCCCGTTTCCCCCTCCTGTCTCTCTCTCTCTCCCGTTTCCCCCTCCTGTCTCCAGCTCTCCCGTTTCCCTCACCTGTCTCTCTCTCTCCCGTTTCCCTCTCCTGTCTCTCTCTCTCCCGTTTCCCTCTCCTGTCTCTCTCTCTCCCGTTTCCCTCTCCTGTCTCTCTCTCTCCCGTTTCCCTCTCCTGTCTCTCTCTCTCCCGTTTCCCCCTCCTGTCTCTCTCTCTCTCCCGTTTCCCCCTCCTGTCTCCAGCTCTCCCGTTTCCCTCTCCTGTCTCTCTCTCTCCCGTTTCCCTCTCTTGTCTCTCTCTCTCCCGTTTCCCTCTCCTGTCTCTCTCTCTCCCGTTTCCCTCTCCTGTCTCTCTCTCTCCCGTTTCCCTCTCCTGTCTCTCTCTCTCCCGTTTCCCTCTCCTGTCTCTCTCTCTCTCCCGTTTCCCCCTCCTGTCTCCAGATCTCCCGTTTACCTCTCCTGTCTCTGACTCTCCCGTTTCCCTCTCCTGTCTCTGACTCTCCCGTTTCCCCCTCCTGTCTCTCTCTCTCCCGTTTCCCTCTCCTGTCTCTCTCTCTCCCGTTTCCCTCTCCTGTCTCTCTCTCTCCCGTTTCCCTCTCCTGTCTCTCTCTCTCTCCCGTTTCCCCCTCCTGTCTCCAGCTCTCCCGTTTACCTCTCCTGTCTCTTACTCTCCCGTTTACCTCTCCTGTCTCTGACTCTCCCGTTTCCCTCTCCTGTCTCTCTCTCTCTCCCATTTCCCTCTCCTGTCTCTCTCTCTCCCGTTTCCCTCTCCTGTCTCTGACTCTCCCCTTTCCCTCTCCTGTCTCTCTCTCTCCCGTTTCCCTCTCCTGTCTCTCTCTCTCCCGTTTCCCTCTCCTGTCTCTGACTCTCCCGTTTCCCTCTCCTGTCTCTCTCTCTCTCCCATTTCCCTCTCCTGTCTCTCTCTCTCCCGTTTCCCTCTCCTGTCTCTCTCTCTCCCGTTTCCCTCTCCTGTCTCTCTCTCTCCCGTTTCCCTCTCCTGTCTCTCTCTCTCCCGTTTCCCTCTCCTGTCTCTCTCTCTCCCGTTTCCCTCTCCTGTCTCTCTCTCTCCCGTTTCCCTCTCCTGTCTCTCTCTCTCCCGTTTCCCTCTCCTGTCTCTCTCTCTCCCGTTTCCCTCTCCTGTCTCTCTCTCTCCCGTTTCCCTCTCCTGTCTCTGATTCTCCCGTTTCCCCCTCCTGTCTCTCTCTCTCCCGTTTCCCTCTCCTGTCTCTGATTCTCCCGTTTCCCTCTCCTGTCTCTTTCTCTCCCGTTTCCCTCTCCTCTCTCTCTCTCTCCCGTTTCCCTCTCCTGTCTCTTTCTCTCTCTCTCCCGTTTCCCTCTCCTGTCTCTCTCTCTCCCGTTTCCATCTCCTGTCTCTCTCTCTCCCGTTTCCCTCTCCTGTCTCTCTCTCTCCCGGTTCACTCTCCTGTCTCTGACTCTCCCGTTTCCCTCTCCTGTCTCTCTCTCTCCCGGTTCACTCTCCTGTCTCTGACTCTCCCGTTTCCCTCTCCTGTCTCTATCTCTCCCGTTTCCCTCTCCTGTCTCTATCTCTCCCGTTTCCCTCTCCTGTCTCTGACTCTCCCGTTTCCCGCTCCTGTCTCTGACTCTCCCGTTTCCCTCTCCTGTCTCTCTCTCTCCCGTTTCCCTCTCCTGTCTCTATCTCTCCCGTTACCCTCTCCTGTCTCTGACTCTCCCGTTTCCCTCTCCTGTCTCTGACTCTCCCGTTTCCCTCTCCTGTCTGACTCTCCCGTTTCCCTCTTCTGTCTCTGACTCTTTCGTTTCCCTCTACTGTCGCTCTCTCTCCCGTTTCCCTCTCCTGTCTCTCTCTCTCCCGTTTCCCTCTCCTGTCTCTCTCTCTCCCGTTTCCCTCTCCTGTCTCTGACTCTCCCGTTTCCCTCTCCTGTCTCTCTATCTCTCCCAACTCCCTCTCCTGTCTCTCTCTCTCCCGTTTCCCTCTCCTGTCTCTCTCTCTCCCGTTTCCCTCTCCTGTCTCTCTCTTTCCCGTTTCCCCCTCCTGTCTCTCTCTCTCCCGTTTCCCTCTCCTGTCTCTATCTCTCCCAACTCCCTCTCCTGTCTCTATCTCTCCCGTTTCCCTCTCCTGTCTCTCTCTCTCCCGTTTCCCTCTCCTGTCTCTCTCTCTCCCGTTTCCCTCTCCTGTCTCTCTCTCCCGTTTCCCTCTCCTGTCTCTCTCTCTCCCGTTTCCCTCTCCTGTCTCTCTCTCTCCCGTTTCCCTCTCCTGTCTCTATCTCTCCCGTTTCCCTCTCCTGTCTCTCTCTCTCCCGTTTCCCTCTCCTGTCTCTCTCTCTCTCCCGTTTCCCCCTCCTGTCTCTCTCTCTCTCCCGTTTCCCCCTCCTGTCTCCAGCTCTCCCGTTTCCCTCTCCTGTCTCTCTCTCTCCCGTTTCCCTCTCCTGTCTCTCTCTCTCCCGTTTCCATCTCCTGTCTCTCTCTCTCCCGTTTCCCCCTCCTGTCTCTCTCTCTCTCCCGTTTCCCCCTCCTGTCTCCAGCTCTCCCGTTTCCCTCTCCTGTCTCTCTCTCTCCCGTTTCCCTCTCCTGTCTCTCTCTCTCCCGTTTCCCTCTCCTGTCTCTCTCTCTCCCGTTTCCCTCTCCTGTCTCTCTCTCTCCCGTTTCCCTCTCCTGTCTCTCTCTCTCTCCCGTTTCCCCCTCCTGTCTCCAGATCTCCCGTTTACCTCTCCTGTCTCTGACTCTCCCGTTTCCCTCTCCTGTCTCTCCCCCGTTTCCCTCTCCTGTCTCTGACTCTCCCGTTTCCCTCTCCTGTCTCTCCCCCGTTTCCCTCTCCTGTCTCTGACTCTCCCGTTTCCCTCTCCTGTCTCTATCTCTCCCGTTTCCCTCTCCTGTCTCTCTCTCTCCCGTTTCCCTCTCCTGTCTCTCTCTCTCCCGTTTCCCTCTCCTGTCTCTGACTCTCCCGTTTCCCTCTCCTGTCTCTCTCTCTCCCGTTTCCCCCTCCTGTCTCTCTCTCTCCCGTTTCCCTCTCCTGTCTCTATCTCTCCCGTTTCCCTCTCCTGTCTCTGACTCTCCCGTTTCCCCCTCCTGTCTCTCTCTCTCCCGTTTCCCTCTCCTGTCTCTCTCTCCCGTTTCCCTCTCCTGTCTCTCTCTCTCCCGTTTCCCTCTCCTGTCTCTCTCCCGTTTCCCCCTCCTGTCTCCAGCTCCCCCGTTTGCCTCTCCTGTCTCTGACTCTCCCGTTTCCCTCTCCTGTCTCTCTCTCTCCCGTTTCCCTCTCCTGTCTCTGACTCTCCCCTTTCCCTCTACTGTCTCTATCTCTCCCGTTTCCCCCTCCTGTCTCTCTCTCCCGTTTCCCTCTCCTGTCTCTCTCTCTCCCGTTTCCCTCTCCTGTCTCTCTCCCGTTTCCCTCTCCTGTCTCTCTCTCTCTCCCGTTTCCCTCTCCTGTCTCTCTCTCTCTCCCGTTACCCTCTCCTGTCTCTATCTCTCCCGTTTCCCTCGACTGTCTCTCTCTCTCCCGTTTCCCTCTCCTGTCTCTCTCCCGTTTCCCTCTCCTGTCTCTCTCTCTCTCCCGTTTCCCTCTCCTGTCTCTCTCCCGTTACCCTCTCCTGTCTCTATCTCTCCCGTTTCCCTCGACTGTCTCTCTCTCTCCCGTTTCCCTCTCCTGTCTCTCTCCCGTTTCCCTCTCCTGTCTCTCTCTCTCCCGTTACCCTCTCCTGTCTCTATCTCTCCCGTTTCCCTCTCCTGTCTCTGACTCTCCCGTTTCCCTCTCCTGTCTCTGACTCTCCCGTTTCCCTCTCCTGTCTCTGACTCTCCCGTTTCCCTCTCCTGTCTCTCTCTCTCTCCCGTTTCCCTCTCCTGTCTCTGACTCTCCCGTTTCCCTCTCCTGTCTCTGACTCCCCCGTTTCCCTCTCCTGTGTCTCTCTCTCCCGTTTCCCTCTCCTGTGTCTCTCTCTCCTGTTTCCCTCTCCTGTCTCTCTCTCTCCCGTTTCCCTCTCCTGTCTCTCTCCCGTTTCCCTCTCCTGTCTCTGACTCTCCCGTTTCCCTCTCCTGTCTCTGACTCCCCCGTTTCCCTCTCCTGTCTCTCTCTCTCCCGTTTCCCTCTCCTGTCTCAATCTCTCCCGTTTCCCTCTCCTGTGTCTCTCTCTCCCGTTTCCCTCTCCTGTGTCTCTCTCTCCCGTTTCCCTCTCCTGTCTGTATCTCTCCCGTTTCCCTCTCCTCTCTCTCTCTCTCTCTCCCGTTTCCCTCTCCTGTCTCTCTCTCTCCCGTTTCCCTCTCCTGTCTCTCTCTCTCCCGTTTCCCTCTCCTGTCTCTCTCTCTCCCGTTTCCCTCTCCTGTCTCTCTCTCTCCCTTTTCCCTCTCCTGTCTCTCTCTCTCCCGTTTCCCTCTCCTGTCTCTATCTCTCCCGTTTCCCTCTCCTGTCTCTGACTCTCCCGTTTCCCTCTCCTGTCTCTCTCTCTCCTGTTTCCCCCTCCTGTCTCTGACTCTCCCGTTTCCCTCTCCTGTCTCTCTCTCTCCCGTTTCCCTCTCCTGTCTCTATCTCTCCCGTATCCCTCTCCCGTATTCCTCTCCTGTCTCTCTCTCTCCCGTTTCCCTCTTCTGTCTCTGACTCTCCCGTTTCCCTCTCCTGTCTCTCTCCCGTTTCCCTCTCCTGTCTCTCTCTCTCCCGTTTCCCTCTCCTGTCTCTCTCTCTCCCGTTTCCCTCTCCTGTCTCTCTCTCTCCCGTTTCCCTCTCCTGTCTCTCTCTCTCCCGTTTCCCTCTCCTGTCTCTCTCTCTCCCGTTTCCTTCTCCTGTCTCTGACTCTCCCGTTTCCCTCTCCTGTCTCTCTCTCTCTCACCGTTTCCCTCTCCTGTCTCTCTCTCTCTCCCGTTTCCCTCTCCTGTCTCTGACTCTCCCGTTTCCCTCTCCTGCCTCTATCTCTCCCATAACCCTCTCCTGTCTCTATCTCTCCCGTTTCCCTCTCCTGTCTCTGACTCTCCCGTTTCCCTCTCCTGTCTCTGACTCTCCCGTTTCCCTCTCCTGTCTCTGACTCTCCCGTTTCCCTCTCCTGTCTGACTCTCCCGTTTCCCTCTTCTGTCTCTGACTCTCCCGTTTCCCTCTACTGTCGCTCTCTGTCCAGTTTCCCTCTCCTGTCTCTCTCTCTCCCGTTTCCCTCTCCTGTCTCTATCTCTCCCAACTCCCTCTCCTGTCTCTCTCTCTCCCGTTTCCCTCTCCTGTCTCTCTCTCTCTCCCGTTTCCCTCTCCTGTCTCTCTCTCTCCCGTTTCCCTCTCCTGTCTCTGACTCTCCCGTTTCCCTCTCCTGTCTCTGACTCTCCCGTTTCCCCCTCCTGTCTCTCTCTCTCCCGTTTCCCTCTCCTGTCTCTCTCTCTCCCGTTTCCCCCTCCTGTCTCGATCTCTCCCAACTCCCTCTCCTGTCTCTCTCTCTCCCGTTTCCCTCTCCTGTCTCTCTCTCTCCCGTTTCCCTCTCCTATCTCTCTCTCTCCCGTTTCCCTCTCCTGTCTCTCTCTCTCCCGTTTCCCTCTCCTGTCTCTATCTCTCCCGTTTCCCTCTCCTGTCTCTCTCTCTCCCGTTTCCCTCTCCTGTCTCTCTCTCTCCCGTTTCCCTCTCCTGTCTCTATCTCTCCCGTTTCCCTCTCCTGTCTCTCTCTCTCTCCCGTTTCCCCCTCCTGTCTCTCTCTCTCTCCCGTTTCCCCCTCCTGTCTCCAGCTCTCCCGTTTCCCTCACCTGTCTCTCTCTCTCCCGTTTCCCTCTCCTGTCTCTCTCTCTCCCGTTTCCCTCTCCTGTCTCTCTCTCTCCCGTTTCCCTCTCCTGTCTCTCTCTCTCCCGTTTCCCTCTCCTGTCTCTCTCTCTCCCGTTTCCCCCTCCTGTCTCTCTCTCTCTCCCGTTTCCCCCTCCTGTCTCCAGCTCTCCCGTTTCCCTCTCCTGTCTCTCTCTCTCCCGTTTCCCTCTCTTGTCTCTCTCTCTCCCGTTTCCCTCTCCTGTCTCTCTCTCTCCCGTTTCCCTCTCCTGTCTCTCTCTCTCCCGTTTCCCTCTCCTGTCTCTCTCTCTCCCGTTTCCCTCTCCTGTCTCTCTCTCTCTCCCGTTTCCCCCTCCTGTCTCCAGATCTCCCGTTTACCTCTCCTGTCTCTGACTCTCCCGTTTCCCTCTCCTGTCTCTGACTCTCCCGTTTCCCCCTCCTGTCTCTCTCTCTCCCGTTTCCCTCTCCTGTCTCTCTCTCTCCCGTTTCCCTCTCCTGTCTCTCTCTCTCCCGTTTCCCTCTCCTGTCTCTCACTCTCTCCCGTTTCCCCCTCCTGTCTCCAGCTCTCCCGTTTACCTCTCCTGTCTCTTACTCTCCCGTTTACCTCTCCTGTCTCTGACTCTCCCGTTTCCCTCTCCTGTCTCTCTCTCTCTCCCATTTCCCTCTCCTGTCTCTCTCTCTCCCGTTTCCCTCTCCTGTCTCTGACTCTCCCCTTTCCCTCTCCTGTCTCTCTCTCTCCCGTTTCCCTCTCCTGTCTCTCTCTCTCCCGTTTCCCTCTCCTGTCTCTGACTCTCCCGTTTCCCTCTCCTGTCTCTCTCTCTCTCCCATTTCCCTCTCCTGTCTCTCTCTCTCCCGTTTCCCTCTCCTGTCTCTCTCTCTCCCGTTTCCCTCTCCTGTCTCTCTCTCTCCCGTTTCCCTCTCCTGTCTCTCTCTCTCCCGTTTCCCTCTCCTGTCTCTCTCTCTCCCGTTTCCCTCTCCTGTCTCTCTCTCTCCCGTTTCCCTCTCCTGTCTCTCTCTCTCCCGTTTCCCTCTCCTGTCTCTCTCTCTCCCGTTTCCCTCTCCTGTCTCTCTCTCTCCCGTTTCCCTCTCCTGTCTCTGATTCTCCCGTTTCCCCCTCCTGTCTCTCTCTCTCCCGTTTCCCTCTCCTGTCTCTGATTCTCCCGTTTCCCTCTCCTGTCTCTTTCTCTCCCGTTTCCCTCTCCTCTCTCTCTCTCTCCCGTTTCCCTCTCCTGTCTCTCTCTCTCTCTCTCCCGTTTCCCTCTCCTGTCTCTCTCTCTCCCGTTTCCATCTCCTGTCTCTCTCTCTCCCGTTTCCCTCTCCTGTCTCTCTCTCTCCCGGTTCACTCTCCTGTCTCTGACTCTCCCGTTTCCCTCTCCTGTCTCTCTCTCTCCCGGTTCACTCTCCTGTCTCTGACTCTCCCGTTTCCCTCTCCTGTCTCTATCTCTCCCGTTTCCCTCTCCTGTCTCTATCTCTCCCGTTTCCCTCTCCTGTCTCTGACTCTCCCGTTTCCCGCTCCTGTCTCTGACTCTCCCGTTTCCCTCTCCTGTCTCTCTCTCTCCCGTTTCCCTCTCCTGTCTCTATCTCTCCCGTTACCCTCTCCTGTCTCTGACTCTCCCGTTTCCCTCTCCTGTCTCTGACTCTCCCGTTTCCCTCTCCTGTCTGACTCTCCCGTTTCCCTCTTCTGTCTCTGACTCTTTCGTTTCCCTCTACTGTCGCTCTCTCTCCCGTTTCCCTCTCCTGTCTCTCTCTCTCCCGTTTCCCTCTCCTGTCTCTCTCTCTCCCGTTTCCCTCTCCTGTCTCTGACTCTCCCGTTTCCCTCTCCTGTCTCTCTATCTCTCCCAACTCCCTCTCCTGTCTCTCTCTCTCCCGTTTCCCTCTCCTGTCTCTCTCTCTCCCGTTTCCCTCTCCTGTCTCTCTCTTTCCCGTTTCCCCCTCCTGTCTCTCTCTCTCCCATTTCCCTCTCCTGTCTCTATCTCTCCCAACTCCCTCTCCTGTCTCTATCTCTCCCGTTTCCCTCTCCTGTCTCTCTCTCTCCCGTTTCCCTCTCCTGTCTCTCTCTCTCCCGTTTCCCTCTCCTGTCTCTCTCTCCCGTTTCCCTCTCCTGTCTCTCTCTCTCCCGTTTCCCTCTCCTGTCTCTCTCTCTCCCGTTTCCCTCTCCTGTCTCTATCTCTCCCGTTTCCCTCTCCTGTCTCTCTCTCTCCCGTTTCCCTCTCCTGTCTCTCTCTCTCTCCCGTTTCCCCCTCCTGTCTCTCTCTCTCTCCCGTTTCCCCCTCCTGTCTCCAGCTCTCCCGTTTCCCTCTCCTGTCTCTCTCTCTCCCGTTTCCCTCTCCTGTCTCTCTCTCTCCCGTTTCCATCTCCTGTCTCTCTCTCTCCCGTTTCCCCCTCCTGTCTCTCTCTCTCTCCCGTTTCCCCCTCCTGTCTCCAGCTCTCCCGTTTCCCTCTCCTGTCTCTCTCTCTCCCGTTTCCCTCTCCTGTCTCTCTCTCTCCCGTTTCCCTCTCCTGTCTCTCTCTCTCCCGTTTCCCTCTCCTGTCTCTCTCTCTCCCGTTTCCCTCTCCTGTCTCTCTCTCTCTCCCGTTTCCCCCTCCTGTCTCCAGATCTCCCGTTTACCTCTCCTGTCTCTGACTCTCCCGTTTCCCTCTCCTGTCTCTCCCCCGTTTCCCTCTCCTGTCTCTGACTCTCCCGTTTCCCTCTCCTGTCTCTCCCCCGTTTCCCTCTCCTGTCTCTGACTCTCCCGTTTCCCTCTCCTCTCTCTCTCCCGTTTCCCTCTCCTGTCTCTATCTCTCCCGTTTCCCTCTCCTGTCTCTCTCTCTCCCGTTTCCCTCTCCTGTCTCTCTCTCTCCCGTTTCCCTCTCCTGTCTCTGACTCTCCCGTTTCCCTCTCCTGTCTCTCTCTCTCCCGTTTCCCCCTCCTGTCTCTCTCTCTCCCGTTTCCCTCTCCTGTCTCTATCTCTCCCGTTTCCCTCTCCTGTCTCTGACTCTCCCGTTTCCCCCTCCTGTCTCTCTCTCTCCCGTTTCCCTCTCCTGTCTCTCTCTCCCGTTTCCCTCTCCTGTCTCTCTCTCTCCCGTTTCCCTCTCCTGTCTCTCTCCCGTTTCCCCCTCCTGTCTCCAGCTCCCCCGTTTGCCTCTCCTGTCTCTGACTCTCCCGTTTCCCTCTCCTGTCTCTCTCTCTCCCGTTTCCCTCTCCTGTCTCTGACTCTCCCCTTTCCCTCTACTGTCTCTATCTCTCCCGTTTCCCCCTCCTGTCTCTCTCTCCCGTTTCCCTCTCCTGTCTCTCTCTCTCTCCCGTTTCCCTCTCCTGTCTCTCTCCCGTTTCCCTCTCCTGTCTCTCTCTCTCTCCCGTTTCCCTCTCCTGTCTCTCTCTCTCTCCCGTTACCCTCTCCTGTCTCTATCTCTCCCGTTTCCCTCGACTGTCTCTCTCTCTCCCGTTTCCCTCTCCTGTCTCTCTCCCGTTTCCCTCTCCTGTCTCTCTCTCTCTCCCGTTTCCCTCTCCTGTCTCTCTCCCGTTACCCTCTCCTGTCTCTATCTCTCCCGTTTCCCTCGACTGTCTCTCTCTCTCCCGTTTCCCTCTCCTGTCTCTCTCCCGTTTCCCTCTCCTGTCTCTCTCTCTCCCGTTACCCTCTCCTGTCTCTATCTCTCCCGTTTCCCTCTCCTGTCTCTGACTCTCCCGTTTCCCTCTCCTGTCTCTGACTCTCCCGTTTCCCTCTCCTGTCTCTGACTCTCCCGTTTCCCTCTCCTGTCTCTCTCTCTCTCCCGTTTCCCTCTCCTGTCTCTGACTCTCCCGTTTCCCTCTCCTGTCTCTGACTCCCCCGTTTCCCTCTCCTGTGTCTCTCTCTCCCGTTTCCCTCTCCTGTGTCTCTCTCTCCTGTTTCCCTCTCCTGTCTCTCTCTCTCCCGTTTCCCTCTCCTGTCTCTCTCCCGTTTCCCTCTCCTGTCTCTGACTCTCCCGTTTCCCTCTCCTGTCTCTGACTCCCCCGTTTCCCTCTCCTGTCTCTCTCTCTCCCGTTTCCCTCTCCTGTCTCAATCTCTCCCGTTTCCCTCTCCTGTGTCTCTCTCTCCCGTTTCCCTCTCCTGTGTCTCTCTCTCCCGTTTCCCTCTCCTGTCTGTATCTCTCCCGTTTCCCTCTCCTCTCTCTCTCTCTCTCTCCCGTTTCCCTCTCCTGTCTCTCTCTCTCCCGTTTCCCTCTCCTGTCTCTCTCTCTCCCGTTTCCCTCTCCTGTCTCTCTCTCTCCCGTTTCCCTCTCCTGTCTCTCTCTCTCCCTTTTCCCTCTCCTGTCTCTCTCTCTCCCGTTTCCCTCTCCTGTCTCTATCTCTCCCGTTTCCCTCTCCTGTCTCTGACTCTCCCGTTTCCCTCTCCTGTCTCTCTCTCTCCTGTTTCCCCCTCCTGTCTCTGACTCTCCCGTTTCCCTCTCCTGTCTCTCTCTCTCCCGTTTCCCTCTCCTGTCTCTATCTCTCCCGTATCCCTCTCCCGTATTCCTCTCCTGTCTCTCTCTCTCCCGTTTCCCTCTTCTGTCTCTGACTCTCCCGTTTCCCTCTCCTGTCTCTCTCCCGTTTCCCTCTCCTGTCTCTCTCTCTCCCGTTTCCCTCTCCTGTCTCTCTCTCTCCCGTTTCCCTCTCCTGTCTCTCTCTCTCCCGTTTCCCTCTCCTGTCTCTCTCTCTCCCGTTTCCCTCTCCTGTCTCTCTCTCTCCCGTTTCCTTCTCCTGTCTCTGACTCTCCCGTTTCCCTCTCCTGTCTCTCTCTCTCTCACCGTTTCCCTCTCCTGTCTCTCTCTCTCTCCCGTTTCCCTCTCCTGTCTCTGACTCTCCCGTTTCCCTCTCCTGCCTCTATCTCTCCCATAACCCTCTCCTGTCTCTATCTCTCCCGTTTCCCTCTCCTGTCTCTGACTCTCCCGTTTCCCTCTCCTGTCTCTGACTCTCCCGTTTCCCTCTCCTGTCTCTCTCTCTCCCGTTTCCCTCTCCTGTCTCTGACTCTCCCGTTTCCCTCTCCTGTCTCTGACTCTCCCGTTTCCCTCTCCTGTCTGACTCTCCCGTTTCCCTCTACTGTCGCTCTCTCTCCAGTTTCCCTCTCCTGTCTCTCTCTCTCCCGTTTCCCTCTCCTGTCTCTCTCTCTCCCGTTTCCCTCTCCTGTCTCTATCTCTCCCAACTCCCTCTCCTGTCTCTCTCTCTCCCGTTTCCCTCTCCTGTCTCTCTCTCTCCCGTTTCCCCCTCCTGTCTCTGACTCTCCCGTTTCCCTCTCCTGTCTCTCTCTCTCCCGTTTCCCTCTCCTGTCTCTCTCTCTCCCGTTTCCCTCTCCTGTCTCTCTCTCTCCCGTTTCCCTCTCCTGTCTCTCTCTCTCCTGTTTCCCCCTCCTGTCTCTGACTCTCCCGTTTCCCTCTCCTGTCTCTCTCTCTCCCGTTTCCCTCTCCTGTCTCTATCTCTCCCGTTTCCCTCTCCTGTCTCTCTCTCTCCCGTTTCCCTCTCCTATCTCTATCTCTCCCGTTTCCCCCTCCTGTCTCTCTCTCTCTCCCGTTTCCCTCTCCTGTCTCTCTCTCTCCCGTTTCCCTCTCCTGTCTCTATCTCTCCTGTTTCCCTCTCCTGTCTCTCTCTCTCCCGTTTCCTTCTCCTGTCTCTGACTCTCCCGTTTCCCTCTCCTGTCTCTCTCTCTCCCGTTTCCCTCTCCTGTCTCTCTCTCTCCCGTTTCCCTCTCCTGTCTCTCTCTCTCCCGTTTCCCTCTCCTGTCTCTCTCTCTCCCGTTTCCCTCTCCTGTCTCTATCTCTCCCGTTTCCCTCTCCTGTCTCTCTCTCTCCCGTTTCCCTCTCCTGTCTCTCTCTCTCCCGTTTCCCTCTCCTGTCTCTCTCTCTCCCGTTTCCCTCTCCTGTCTCTCTCTCTCCCGTTTCCCTCTCCTGTCTCTCTCTCTCCCGTTTCCCTCTCCTGTCTCTATCTCTCCCGTTTCCCTCTCCTGTCTCTCTCTCTCCCGTTTCCCTCTCCTGTCTCTGACTCTCCCGTTTCCCTCTCCTGTCTCTGACTCTCCCGTTTCCCTCTCCTGTCTCTCTCTCTCCCGTTTCCCTCTCCTGTCTCTGACACTCCCGTTTCCCTCTCCTGTCTCTCTCTCTCCCGTTTCCCTCTCCTGTCTCTCTCTCTCCCGTTTCCCTCTCCTGTCTCTCTCTCTCCCGTTTCCCTCTCCTGTCTCTCTCTCTCCCGTTTCCCTCTCCTGTCTCTCTCTCTCCCGTATCCCTCTCCTGTCTCTCTCTCTCTCCCGTTTCCCTCTCCTGTCTCTCTCTCTCCCGTTTCACTCTCCTGTCTCTGACTCTCCCGTTTCCCTCTCCTGTCTCTATCTCTCCCGTTTCCCCCTCCTGTCTCTATCTCTCCCGTATCCCTCTCCCGTATTCCTCTCCTGTCTCTCTCTCTCCCGTTTCCCTCTTCTGTCTCTGACTCTCCCGTTTCCCTCTCCTGTCTCTCTCCCGTTTCCCTCTCCTGTCTGTCTCTCTCCCGTTTCCCTCTCCTGTCTCTCTCTCTCCCGTTTCCCTCTCCTGTCTCTCTCTCTCCCGTTTCCCTCTCCTGTCTCTCTCTCTCCCGTTTCCCTCTCCTGTCTCTCTCTCTCCCGTTTCCCTCTCCTGTCTCTCTCTCTCCCGTTTCCTTCTCCTGTCTCTGACTCTCCCGTTTCCCTCTCTTGTCTCTCTCTCTCTCACCGTTTCCCTCTCCTGTCTCTCTCTCTCTCCCGTTTCCCTCTCCTGTCTCTGACTCTCCCGTTTCCCTCTCCTGCCTCTATCTCTCCCATAACCCTCTCCTGTCTCTATCTCTCCCGTTTCCCTCTCCTGTCTCTCTCTCTCCCGTTTACCTCTCCTGTCTCTGACTCTCCCGTTTCCCCCTCCTGTCTCTCTCTCTCTCCCGTTTCCCTCTCCTGTCTCTATCTCTCCCGTTTCCCTCTCCTCTCTCTCTCTCTCTCTCCCGTTTCCCTCTCCTGTCTCTCTCTCTCCCGTTTCCCCCTCCTGTCTCTATCTCTCCCGTTACCCCCTCCTGTCTCTGACTCTCCCGTTTCCCTCTCCTGTCTATCTCTCCCGTTTCCCTCTCCTGTCTCTATCTCTCCCGTTTCCCTCTCCTGTCTCTCTCTCTCCCGTTTCCCTCTCCTGTCTCTGATTCTCCCGTTTCCCCCTCCTGTCTCTCTCTCTCCCGTTTCCCTCTCCTGTCTCTGATTCTCCCGTTTCCCTCTCCTGTCTCTTTCTCTCCCGTTTCCCTCTCCTCTCTCTCTCTCTCCCGTTTCCCTCTCCTGTCTCACTCTCTCTCTCTCCCGTTTCCCTCTCCTGTCTCACTCTCTCCCGTTTCCCTCTCCTGTCTCTCTCTCTCCCGGTTCACTCTCCTGTCTCTGACTCTCCCGTTTCCCTCTCCTGTCTCTGACTCTCCCGTTTCCCTCTCCTGTCTCACTCTCTTCCGTTTCCCTCTCCTGTCTCTGACTCTCCCGTTTCCCTCTCCTGTCTCTGACTCTCCCGTTTCCCTCTCCTGTCTCTCTCTCTCCCGTTTCCCTCTCCTGTCTCTCTCTCTCCCGTTTCCCTCTCCTGTCTCTCTCTCTCCCGTTTCCCTCTCCTGTCTCTCTCTCTCCCGTTTCCCTCTCCTGTCTCTATCTCTCCCGTTTCCCTCTCCTGTCTCTCTCTCTCCCGTTTCCCTCTCCTGTCTCTCTCTCTCCCGTTTCCCTCTCCTGTCTCTCTCTCTCCCGTTTCCCTCTCCTGTCTCTCTCTCTCCCGTTTCCCTCTCCTGTCTCTCTCTCTCCCGTTTCCCTCTCCTGTCTCTATCTCTCCCGTTTCCCTCTCCTGTCTGTATCTCTCCCGTTTCCCTCTCCTCTCTCTCTCTCTCTCTCCCGTTTCCCTCTCCTGTCTCTCTCTCTCCCGTTTCCCTCTCCTGTCTCTCTCTCTCTCCCGTTTCCCTCTCCTGTCTCTCTCTCTCCCGTTTCCCTCTCCTGTCTCTCTCTCTCCCTTTTCCCTCTCCTGTCTCTCTCTCTCCCGTTTCCCTCTCCTGTCTCTATCTCTCCCGTTTCCCTCTCCTGTCTCTGACTCTCCCGTTTCCCTCTCCTGTCTCTCTCTCTCCTGTTTCCCCCTCCTGTCTCTGACTCTCCCGTTTCCCTCTCCTGTCTCTCTCTCTCCCGTTTCCCTCTCCTGTCTCTATCTCTCCCGTATCCCTCTCCCGTATTCCTCTCCTGTCTCTCTCTCTCCCGTTTCCCTCTTCTGTCTCTGACTCTCCCGTTTCCCTCTCCTGTCTCTCTCCCGTTTCCCTCTCCTGTCTCTCTCTCTCCCGTTTCCCTCTCCTGTCTCTCTCTCTCCCGTTTCCCTCTCCTGTCTCTCTCTCTCCCGTTTCCCTCTCCTGTCTCTCTCTCTCCCGTTTCCCTCTCCTGTCTCTCTCTCTCCCGTTTCCTTCTCCTGTCTCTGACTCTCCCGTTTCCCTCTCCTGTCTCTCTCTCTCTCACCGTTTCCCTCTCCTGTCTCTCTCTCTCTCCCGTTTCCCTCTCCTGTCTCTGACTCTCCCGTTTCCCTCTCCTGCCTCTATCTCTCCCATAACCCTCTCCTGTCTCTATCTCTCCCGTTTCCCTCTCCTGTCTCTGACTCTCCCGTTTCCCTCTCCTGTCTCTGACTCTCCCGTTTCCCTCTCCTGTCTCTCTCTCTCCCGTTTCCCTCTCCTGTCTCTGACTCTCCCGTTTCCCTCTCCTGTCTCTGACTCTCCCGTTTCCCTCTCCTGTCTGACTCTCCCGTTTCCCTCTACTGTCGCTCTCTCTCCAGTTTCCCTCTCCTGTCTCTCTCTCTCCCGTTTCCCTCTCCTGTCTCTCTCTCTCCCGTTTCCCTCTCCTGTCTCTATCTCTCCCAACTCCCTCTCCTGTCTCTCTCTCTCTCCCGTTTCCCTCTCCTGTCTCTCTCTCTCCCGTTTCCCCCTCCTGTCTCTGACTCTCCCGTTTCCCTCTCCTGTCTCTCTCTCTCCCGTTTCCCTCTCCTGTCTCTCTCTCTCCCGTTTCCCTCTCCTGTCTCTCTCTCTCCCGTTTCCCTCTCCTGTCTCTCTCTCTCCTGTTTCCCCCTCCTGTCTCTGACTCTCCCGTTTCCCTCTCCTGTCTCTCTCTCTCCCGTTTCCCTCTCCTGTCTCTATCTCTCCCGTTTCCCTCTCCTGTCTCTCTCTCTCCCGTTTCCCTCTCCTATCTCTATCTCTCCCGTTTCCCCCTCCTGTCTCTCTCTCTCTCCCGTTTCCCTCTCCTGTCTCTCTCTCTCCCGTTTCCCTCTCCTGTCTCTATCTCTCCTGTTTCCCTCTCCTGTCTCTCTCTCTCCCGTTTCCTTCTCCTGTCTCTGACTCTCCCGTTTCCCTCTCCTGTCTCTCTCTCTCCCGTTTCCCTCTCCTGTCTCTCTCTCTCCCGTTTCCCTCTCCTGTCTCTCTCTCTCCCGTTTCCCTCTCCTGTCTCTCTCTCTCCCGTTTCCCTCTCCTGTCTCTATCTCTCCCGTTTCCCTCTCCTGTCTCTCTCTCTCCCGTTTCCCTCTCCTGTCTCTCTCTCTCCCGTTTCCCTCTCCTGTCTCTCTCTCTCCCGTTTCCCTCTCCTGTCTCTCTCTCTCCCGTTTCCCTCTCCTGTCTCTCTCTCTCCCGTTTCCCTCTCCTGTCTCTATCTCTCCCGTTTCCCTCTCCTGTCTCTCTCTCTCCCGTTTCCCTCTCCTGTCTCTGACTCTCCCGTTTCCCTCTCCTGTCTCTGACTCTCGCGTTTCCCTCTCCTGTCTCTCTCTCTCCCGTTTCCCTCTCCTGTCTCTGACACTCCCGTTTCCCTCTCCTGTCTCTCTCTCTCCCGTTTCCCTCTCCTGTCTCTCTCTCTCCCGTTTCCCTCTCCTGTCTCTCTCTCTCCCGTTTCCCTCTCCTGTCTCTCTCTCTCCCGTTTCCCTCTCCTGTCTCTCTCTCTCCCGTATCCCTCTCCTGTCTCTCTCTCTCTCCCGTTTCCCTCTCCTGTCTCTCTCTCTCCCGTTTCACTCTCCTGTCTCTGACTCTCCCGTTTCCCTCTCCTGTCTCTATCTCTCCCGTTTCCCCCTCCTGTCTCTATCTCTCCCGTATCCCTCTCCCGTATTCCTCTCCTGTCTCTCTCTCTCCCGTTTCCCTCTTCTGTCTCTGACTCTCCCGTTTCCCTCTTCTGTCTCTCTCCCGTTTCCCTCTCCTGTCTGTCTCTCTCCCGTTTCCCTCTCCTGTCTCTCTCTCTCCCGTTTCCCTCTCCTGTCTCTCTCTCTCCCGTTTCCCTCTCCTGTCTCTCTCTCTCCCGTTTCCCTCTCCTGTCTCTCTCTCTCCCGTTTCCCTCTCCTGTCTCTCTCTCTCCCGTTTCCTTCTCCTGTCTCTGACTCTCCCGTTTCCCTCTCTTGTCTCTCTCTCTCTCACCGTTTCCCTCTCCTGTCTCTCTCTCTCTCCCGTTTCCCTCTCCTGTCTCTGACTCTCCCGTTTCCCTCTCCTGCCTCTATCTCTCCCATAACCCTCTCCTGTCTCTATCTCTCCCGTTTCCCTCTCCTGTCTCTCTCTCTCCCGTTTACCTCTCCTGTCTCTGACTCTCCCGTTTCCCCCTCCTGTCTCTCTCTCTCTCCCGTTTCCCTCTCCTGTCTCTATCTCTCCCGTTTCCCTCTCCTCTCTCTCTCTCTCTCTCCCGTTTCCCTCTCCTGTCTCTCTCTCTCCCGTTTCCCCCTCCTGTCTCTATCTCTCCCGTTACCCCCTCCTGTCTCTGACTCTCCCGTTTCCCTCTCCTGTCTATCTCTCCCGTTTCCCTCTCCTGTCTCTATCTCTCCCGTTTCCCTCTCCTGTCTCTCTCTCTCCCGTTTCCCTCTCCTGTCTCTGATTCTCCCGTTTCCCCCTCCTGTCTCTCTCTCTCCCGTTTCCCTCTCCTGTCTCTGATTCTCCCGTTTCCCTCTCCTGTCTCTTTCTCTCCCGTTTCCCTCTCCTCTCTCTCTCTCTCCCGTTTCCCTCTCCTGTCTCACTCTCTCTCTCTCCCGTTTCCCTCTCCTGTCTCACTCTCTCCCGTTTCCCTCTCCTGTCTCTCTCTCTCCCGGTTCACTCTCCTGTCTCTGACTCTCCCGTTTCCCTCTCCTGTCTCTGACTCTCCCGTTTCCCTCTCCTGTCTCACTCTCTTCCGTTTCCCTCTCCTGTCTCTGACTCTCCCGTTTCCCTCTCCTGTCTCTGACTCTCCCGTTTCCCTCTCCTGTCTCTCTCTCTCCCGTTTCCCTCTCCTGTCTCTCTCTCTCCCGTTTCCCTCTCCTGTCTCTCTCTCTCCCGTTTCCCTCTCCTGTCTCTCTCTCTCCCGTTTCCCTCTCCTGTCTCTCTCTCTCCCGTTTCCCTCTCCTGTCTCTCTCTCTCCCGTTTCCCTCTCCTGTCTCTCTCTCTCCCGTTTCCCTCTCCTGTCTCTCTCTCTCCCGTTTCCCTCTCCTGTCTCTCTCTCTCCCGTTTCCCTCTCCTGTCTCTCTCTCTCCCGTTTCCCTCTCCTGTCTCTATCTCTCCCGTTTCCCTCTCCTGTCTCTCTCTCTCCCGTTTCCCTCTCCTGTCTCTGACTCTCCCGTTTCCCTCTCCTGTCTCTGACTCTCCCGTTTCCCTCTCCTGTCTCTCTCTCTCCCGTTTCCCTCTCCTGTCTCTGACACTCCCGTTTCCCTCTCCTGTCTCTCTCTCTCCCGTTTCCCTCTCCTGTCTCTCTCTCTCCCGTTTCCCTCTCCTGTCTCTCTCTCTCCCGTTTCCCTCTCCTGTCTCTCTCTCTCCCGTTTCCCTCTCCTGTCTCTCTCTCTCCCGTATCCCTCTCCTGTCTCTCTCTCTCTCCCGTTTCCCTCTCCTGTCTCTCTCTCTCCCGTTTCACTCTCCTGTCTCTGACTCTCCCGTTTCCCTCTCCTGTCTCTATCTCTCCCGTTTCCCCCTCCTGTCTCTATCTCTCCCGTATCCCTCTCCCGTATTCCTCTCCTGTCTCTCTCTCTCCCGTTTCCCTCTTCTGTCTCTGACTCTCCCGTTTCCCTCTCCTGTCTCTCTCTCTCCCGTTTCCCTCTCCTGTCTCTCTCTCTCCCGTTTCCCTCTCCTGTCTCTCTCTCTCCCGTTTCCCTCTCCTGTCTCTCTCTCTCCCGTTTCCCTCTCCTGTCTCTCTCTCTCCCGTTTCCCTCTCCTGTCTCTCTCTCTCCCGTTTCCTTCTCCTGTCTCTGACTCTCCCGTTTCCCTCTCTTGTCTCTCTCTCTCTCACCGTTTCCCTCTCCTGTCTCTCTCTCTCTCCCGTTTCCCTCTCCTGTCTCTGACTCTCCCGTTTCCCTCTCCTGCCTCTATCTCTCCCATAACCCTCTCCTGTCTCTATCTCTCCCGTTTCCCTCTCCTGTCTCTCTCTCTCCCGTTTACCTCTCCTGTCTCTGACTCTCCCGTTTCCCCCTCCTGTCTCTCTCTCTCTCCCGTTTCCCTCTCCTGTCTCTATCTCTCCCGTTTCCCTCTCCTCTCTCTCTCTCTCTCTCCCGTTTCCCTCTCCTGTCTCTGACTCTCCCGTTTCCCTCTCCTGCCTCTATCTCTCCCATAACCCTCTCCTGTCTCTATCTCTCCCGTTTCCCTCTCCTGTCTCTCTCTCTCCCGTTTACCTCTCCTGTCTCTGACTCTCCCGTTTCCCCCTCCTGTCTCTCTCTCTCTCCCGTTTCCCTCTCCTGTCTCTATCTCTCCCGTTTCCCTCTCCTCTCTCTCTCTCTCTCTCCCGTTTCCCTCTCCTGTCTCTCTCTCTCCCGTTTCCCCCTCCTGTCTCTATCTCTCCCGTTACCCCCTCCTGTCTCTGACTCTCCCGTTTCCCTCTCCTGTCTATCTCTCCCGTTTCCCTCTCCTGTCTCTATCTCTCCCGTTTCCCTCTCCTGTCTCTCTCTCTCCCGTTTCCCTCTCCTGTCTCTGATTCTCCCGTTTCCCCCTCCTGTCTCTCTCTCTCCCGTTTCCCTCTCCTGTCTCTGATTCTCCCGTTTCCCTCTCCTGTCTCTTTCTCTCCCGTTTCCCTCTCCTCTCTCTCTCTCTCCCGTTTCCCTCTCCTGTCTCACTCTCTCTCTCTCCCGTTTCCCTCTCCTGTCTCACTCTCTCCCGTTTCCCTCTCCTGTCTCTCTCTCTCCCGTTTCCCTCTCCTGTCTCTGACTCTCCCGTTTCCCTCTCCTGTCTCTGACTCTCCCGTTTCCCTCTCCTGTCTCACTCTCTTCCGTTTCCCTCTCCTGTCTCTGACTCTCCCGTTTCCCTCTCCTGTCTCTGACTCTCCCGTTTCCCTCTCCTGTCTCTGACTCTCCCGTTTCCCTCTCCTGTCTCTGACTCTCCCGTTTCCCTCTCCTGTCTCTGTCTCTCCCGTTTCCCTCTCCTGTCTCTATCTCTCCCGTTTCCCTCTCCTGTCTCTGACTCTCCCGTTTCCCTCTCCTGTCTCTGACTCTCCCGTTTCCCTCTCCTGTCTCTCTCTCTCCCGTTTCCCTCTCCTGTCTCTGACTCTCCCGTTTCCCTCTCCTGTCTCTGACTCTCCCGTTTCCCTCTCCTGTCTGACTCTCCCGTTTCCCTCTTCTGTCTCTGACTCTCCCGTTTCCCTCTACTGTCGCTCTCTCTCCAGTTTCCCTCTCCTGTCTCTCTCTCTCCCGTTTCCCTCTCCTGTCTCTCTCTCTCCCGTTTCCCTCTCCTGTCTCTATCTCTCCCAACTCCCTCTCCTGTCTCTCTCTCTCCCGTTTCCCTCTCCTGTCTCTCTCTCTCCCGTTTCCCCCTCCTGTCTCTGACTCTCCCGTTTCCCTCTCCTGTCTCTCTCTCTCCCGTTTCCCTCTCCTGTCTCTCTCTCTCCCGTTTCCCTCTCCTGTCTCTCTCTCTCCCGTTTCCCTCTCCTGTCTCTCTCTCTCCCGTTTCCCTCTCCTGTCTCTCTCTCTCTCCCGTTTTCCCCTCCTGTCTCCAGCTCTCCCGTTTACCTCTCCTGTCTCTGACTCTCCCGTTTCCCTCTCCTGTCTCTGACTCTCCCGTTTCCCTCTCCTGTCTCTCTCTCTCCCATTTCCCTCTCCTGTCTCTCTCTCTCCCGTTTCCCTCTCCTGTCTCTGACTCTCCCCTTTCCCTCTCCTGTCTCTCTCTCTCCCCTTTCCCTCTCCTGTCTCTCTCTCTCCCCTTTCCCTCTCCTGTCTCTCTCTCTCCCGTTTCCCTCTCCTGTCTCTCTCTCTCCCGTTTCCCTCTCCTGTCTCTCTCTCTCCCGTTTCCCTCTCCTGTCTCTCTCTCTCTCCCGTTTCCCTCTCCTGTCTCCAGCTCTCCCGTTTACCTCTCCTGTCTCTGACTCTCCCGTTTCCCTCTCCTGTCTCTGACTCTCCCGTTTCCCTCTCCTGTCTCTCTCTCTCCCATTTCCCTCTCCTGTCTCTCTCTCTCCCGTTTCCCTCTCCTGTCTCTGACTCTCCCGTTTCCCTCTCCTGTCTCTCTCTCTCCCGTTTCCCTCTCCTGTCTCTCTCTCCCGTTTCCCTCTCCTGTCTCTCTCTCTCCCGTTTCCCTCTCCTGTCTCTCTCTCTCTCCCGTTTCCCTCTCCTGTCTCTCTCTCTCCCGTTTCCCTCTCCTGTCTCTCTCTCTCCCGTTTCCCTCTCCTGTCTCTCTCTCTCCCGTTTCCCTCTCCTGTCTCTCTCTCTCTCCCGTTTCCCTCTCCTGTCTCTCTCTCTCCCGTTTCCCTCTCCTGTCTCTCTCTCTCCCGTTTCCCTCTCCTGTCTCTCTCTCTCCCGTTTCCCTCTCCTGTCTCTGACTCTCCCGTTTCCCTCTCCTGTCTCTGACTGTTCCGTTTCCCCCTCCTGTCTCTATCTCTCCCGTTTCCCCCTCCTGTCTCTCTCTCTCCCGTTTCTCTCTCCTGTCTCTCTCTCTCTCCCGTTTCCCTCTTCTGTCTCTCTCTCTCTCCCGTTTCCCTCTCCTGTCTCTCTCTCTCTCCCGTTTCCCTCTCCTGTCTCTCTCTCTCCCGTTTCCCTCTCCCATTTCCCTCTCCCCCGTTTCCCTCTCCTGTCTCTGACTCTCCTGTTTCCCTCTCCTGTCTCTCTCTGACTCTCCCGTTTCCCTCTCCTGTCTCTGACTCTCCTGTTTCCCTCTCCTGTCTCTCTCTCTCCCGTTTCCCTCTCCTGTCTCTCTCTCTCCCGTTTCCCTCTCCTGTCTCTCTCTCTCCCGTTTCCCTCTCCTGTCTCTCTCTCCCGTTTCCCTCTCCTGTCTCTGACTCTCCCGTTTCCCTCTCCTGTCTCTGACTCTCCCGTTTCCCTCTCCTGTCTATCTCTCCCGTTTCCCTCTCCTGTCTCTATCTCTCCCGTTTCCCTCTCCTGTCTCTCTCTCTCCCGTTTCCCTCTCCTGTCTCTGACTCTCCCGTTTCCCTCTCCTGTCTCTATCTCTCCCGTTTCCCTCTCCTGTCTCTGACTCTCCCGTTTCCCTCTCCTGTCTCTCTCTCTCCCGTTTCCCTCTCCTGTCTCTCTCTCTCCCGTTTCCCTCTCCTGTCTCTCTCTCTCCCGTTTCCCTCTCCTGTCTCTATCTCTCCTGTTTCCCTCTCCTGTCTCTGATTCTCCCGTTTCCCTCTCCTGTCTCTGACTCTTCCGTTTCCCTCTCCTGTCTCTCTCTCTCTCTCCCGTTTCCCTCTCCTGTCTCTCTCTCTCCCGTTTCCCTCTCCTGTCTCTCTCTCTCCCGTTTCCCTCTCCTGTCTCTCTCTCTCTTCCGTTTCCCTCTCCTGTCTCTCTCTCTCCCGTTTCCCTCTCCTGTCTCTCTCTCTCCCGTTTCCCTCTCCTGTCTCTCTCTCTCTCCCGTTTCCCCCTCCTGTCTCCAGCTCTCCCGTTTACCTCTCCTGTCTCTGACTCTCCCGTTTCCCTCTCCTGTCTCTGACTCTCCCGTTTCCCTCTCCTGTCTCTCTCTCTCCCATTTCCCTCTCCTGTCTCTCTCTCTCCCGTTTCCCTCTCCTGTCTCTGACTCTCCCCTTTCCCTCTCCTGTCTCTCTCTCTCCCCTTTCCCTCTCCTGTCTCTCTCTCTCCCGTTTCCCTCTCCTGTCTCTCTCTCTCCCGTTTCCCTCTCCTGTCTCTCTCTCTCCCGTTTCCCTCTCCTGTCTCTCTCTCTCCCGTTTCCCTCTCCTGTCTCTCTCTCTCTCCCGTTTCCCTCTCCTGTCTCCAGCCCTCCCGTTTACCTCTCCTGTCTCTGACTCTCCCGTTTCCCTCTCCTGTCTCTGACTCTCCCCTTTCCCTCTCCTGTCTCTGACTCTCCCGTTTCCCTCTCCTGTCTCTCTCTCTCCCCTTTCCCTCTCCTGTCTCTCTCTCTCCCGTTTCCCTCTCTTGTCTCTGACTCTCCCGTTTCCCTCTCCTGTCTCTCTCTCTCCCGTTTCCCTCTCCTGTCTCTCTCTCCCGTTTCCCTCTCCTGTCTCTCTCTCTCCCGTTTCCCTCTCCTGTCTCTCTCTCTCCCGTTTCCCTCTCCTGTCTCTCTCTCTCCCGTTTCCCTCTCCTGTCTCTCTCTCTCCCGTTTCCCTCTCCTGTCTCTCTCTCTCCCGTTTCCCTCTCCTGTCTCTCTCTCTCCCGTTTCCCTCTCCTGTCTCTCTCTCTCCCGTTTCCCTCTCCTGTCTCTCTCTCTCCCGTTTCCCTCTCCTGTCTCTCTCTCTCCCGTTTCCCTCTCCTGTCTCTCTCTCTCCCGTTTCCCTCTCCTGTCTCTGACTCTTCCGTTTCCCTCTCCTGTCTCTCTCTCCCGTTTCCCTCTCCTGTCTCTCTCTCTCTCTCCCGTTTCCCTCTCCTGTCTCTCTCTCTCCCGTTTCCCTCTCCTGTCTCTATCTCTCCCAACTCCCTCTCCTGTCTCTGACTCTCCCGTTTCCCTCTTCTGTCTCTGACTCTCCCGTTTCCCTCTCCTGTCTCTCTCTCTCCAGTTTCCCTCTCCTGTCTCTCTCTCTCCCGTTTCCCTCTCCTGTCTCTCTCTCTCCCGTTTCCCTCTCCTGTCTCTATCTCTCCCAACTCCCTCTCCTGTCTCTCTCTCTCCCGTTTCCCTCTCCTGTCTCTCTCTCTCCCGTTTCCCTCTCCTGTCTCTCTCTCTCCCGTTTCCCTCTCCTGTCTCTCTCTCTCCCGTTTCCCCCTCCTGTCTCTGACTCTCCCGTTTCCCTCTCCTGTCTCGATCTCTCCCAACTCCCTCTCCTGTCTCTCTCTCTCCCGTTTCCCTCTCCTGTCTCTCTCCCGTTTCCCTCTCCTGTCTCTCTCTCTCTCCCGTTTCCCCCTCCTGTCTCTCTCTCTCTCCCGTTTCCCTCTCCTGTCTCTCTCTCTCCCGTTTCCCTCTCCTGTCTCTCTCTCTCCCGTTTCCCTCTCCTGTCTCTCTCTCTCCCGTTTCCCCCTCCTGTCTCTCTCTCTCTCCCGTTTCCCCCTCCTGTCTCCAGCTCTCCCGTTTCCCTCTCCTGTCTCTCTCTCTCCCGTTTCCCTCTCCTGTCTCTCTCTCTCCCGTTTCCCTCTCCTGTCTCTCTCTCTCCCGTTTCCCTCTCCTGTCTCTCTCTCTCCCGTTTCCCTCTCCTGTCTCTCTCTCTCTCCCGTTTCCCCCTCCTGTCTCTCTCTCTCCCGTTTCCCTCTCCTGTCTCTCTCCCGTTTCCCTCTCCTGTCTCTCTCTCCCGTTTCCCTCTCCTGTCTCTCTCTCTCTCCCGTTTCCCTCTCCTGTCTCTCTCTCTCTCCCGTTTCCCTCTCCTGTCTCTCTCTCTCCCGTTTCCCTCTCCTGTCTCTCTCTCTCCCGTTTCCCTCTCCTGTCTCTCTCTCTCCCGGTTCACTCTCCTGTCTCTGACTCTCCCGTTTCCCTCTCCTGTCTCTCTCTCTCCCGTTTCCCTCTCCTGTCTCTGACTCTCCCGTTTCCCTCTCCTGTCTCTCTCTCTCCCGTTTCCCACTTCTTTCTCTATCTCTCCCGTTTCCCTCTCCTGTCTCTGACTCTCCCGTTTCCCTCTCCTGTCTCTGACTCTCCCGTTTCCCTCTCCTGTCTGACTCTCCCGTTTCCCTCTTCTGTCTCTGACTCTCCCGTTTCCCTCTACTGTCGCTCTCTCTCCAGTTTCCCTCTCCTGTCTCTCTCTCTCCCGTTTCCCTCTCCTGTCTCTCTCTCTCCCGTTTCCCTCTCCTGTCTCTCTCTCTCCCAACTCCCTCTCCTGTCTCTCTCTCTCCCGTTTCCCTCTCCTGTCTCTCTCTCTCCCGTTTCCCTCTCCTGTCTCTCTCTCTCCCGTTTCCCTCTCCTGTCTCTCTCTCTCCCGTTTCCCTCTCCTGTCTCTGACTCTCCCGTTTCCCTCTCCTGTCTCTGACTCTCCCGTTTCCCTCTCCTGTCTGACTCTCCCGTTTCCCTCTTCTGTCTCTGACTCTCCCGTTTCCCTCTACTGTCGCTCTCTCTCCAGTTTCCCTCTCCTGTCTCTCTCCCGTTTCCCTCTCCTGTCTCTCTCTCTCCCGTTTCCCTCTCCTGTCTCTATCTCTCCCAACTCCCTCTCCTGTCTCTATCTCTCCCAACTCCCTCTCCTGTCTCTCTCTCTCCCGTTTCCCCCTCCTGTCTCTCTCTCTCCCGTTTCCCTCTCCTGTCTCTATCTCTCCCAACTCCCTCTCCTGTCTCTATCTCTCCCAACTCCCTCTCCTGTCTCTCTCTCTCCCGTTTCCCTCTCCTGTCTCTCTCTCTCCCGTTTCCCTCTCCTGTCTCTCTCTCTCTCCCGTTTCCCTCTCCTGTCTCTCTCTCTCCCGTTTCCCTCTCCTGTCTCTCTCTCTCTCCCGTTTCCCTCTCCTGTCTCTATCTCTCCCGTTTCCCTCTCCTGTCTCTCTCTCTCCCGTTTCCCTCTCCTGTCTCTCTCTCTCTCCCGTTTCCCCCTCCTGTCTCTCTCTCTCTCCCGTTTCCCCCTCCTGTCTCTCTCTCTCTCCCGTTTCCCCCTCCTGTCTCTCTCTCTCCCGTTTCCCTCTCCTGTCTCTCTCTCTCCCGTTTCCCTCTCCTGTCTCTCTCTCTCCCGTTTCCCCCTCCTGTCTCTCTCTCTCTCCCGTTTCCCCCTCCTGTCTCCAGCTCTCCCGTTTCCCTCTCCTGTCTCTCTCTCTCCCGTTTCCCTCTCCTGTCTCTCTCTCTCCCGTTTCCCTCTCCTGTCTCTCTCTCTCCCGTTTCCCTCTCCTGTCTCTCTCTCTCCCGTTTCCCTCTCCTGTCTCTCTCTCTCCCGTTTCCCTCTCCTGTCTCTCTCTCTCCCGTTTCTCTCTCCTGTCTCTCTCTCTCCCGTTTCCCTCTCCTGTCTCTCTTTCTCTCCCGTTTCCCCCTCCTGTCTCCAGATCTCCCGTTTACCTCTCCTGTCTCTGACTCTCCCGTTTCCCTCTCCTGTCTGTCCCCCGTTTCCCTCTCCTGTCTCTGACTCTCCCGTTTCCCTCTCCTGTCTCTATCTCTCCCGTTTCCCTCTCCTGTGTCTCTCTCTCCCGTTTCCCTCTCCTGTCTCTCTCTCTCCCGTTTCCCTCTCCTGTCTCTGACTCTCCCGTTTCCCTCTCCTGTCTCTGACTCTCCCGTTTCCCTCTCCTGTCTCTCTCTCTCCCGTTTCCCTCTCCTGTCTCTCTCTCTCACGTTTCCCTCTCCTGTCTCTCTCTCTCCCGTTTCCCTCTCCTGTCTCTCTCTCTCCCGTTTCCCTCTCCTGTCTCTCTCCCGTTTACCCCTCCTGTCTCCAGCTCTCCCGTTTACCTCTCCTGTCTCTGACTCTCCCGTTTCCCTCTCCTGTCTCTCTCCCGTTTCCCCCTCCTGTCTCCAGCTCTCCCGTTTCCCTCTCCTGTCTCTGACTCTCCCGTTTCCCTCTCCTGTCTCTCTCTCTCCCGTTTCCCTCTCCTGTCTCTGACTCTCCCCTTTCCCTCTACTGTCTCTCTCTCTCCCGTTTCCCTCTCCTGTCTCTCTCCCGTTTCCCTCTCCTGTCTCTCTCTCTCTCCCGTTTCCCTCTCCTGTCTCTATCTCTCCCGTTTCCCTCTCCTGTCTCTGACTGTCCCGTTTCCCTCTCCTGTCTCTGACTCTCCCGTTTCCCTCTCCTGTCTCTCTCTCTCCCGTTTCCCTCTCCTGTCTCTCTCTCTCTCCCGCTTCCCTCTCCTGTCTCTGACTCTCCCGTTTCCCTCTCCTGTCTCTCTCTCCCGTTTCCCTCTCCTGTCTCTCTCTCTCTCCCGTTTCCCTCTCCTGTCTCTCTCTCTCTCCCGTTTCCCTCTCCTGTCTCTGACTCTCCCGTTTCCCTCTCCTGTCTCTGACTCTCCCGTTTCCCTCTCCTGTGTCTCTCTCTCCCGTTTCCCTCTCCTGTCTCTCTCTCTCCCGTTTCCCTCTCCTGTCTCTCTCTCTCCCGTTTCCCTCTCCTGTCTCTGACTCTCCCCTTTCCCTCTCCTGTCTCTGACTCTCCCCTTTCCCTCTCCTGTCTCTCTCTCTCCCGTTTCCCTCTCCTGTCTCTCTCTCTCCCGTTTCCCTCTCCTGTCTCTCTCTCTCCCGTTTCCCCCTCCTGTCTCTCTCTCTCCCGTTTCCCTCTCCTGTCTCTGATTCTCCCGTTTCCCTCTCCTGTCTCTTTCTCTCCCGTTTCCCTCTCCTCTCTCTCTCTCTCCCGTTTCCCTCTCCTGTCTCTCTCTCTCTCTCTCCCGTTTCCCTCTCCTGTCTCTCTCTCTCCCGTTTCCCTCTCCTGTCTCTCTCTCTCCCGTTTCCCTCTCCTGTCTCTCTC
This sequence comes from Scyliorhinus torazame, assembly GCF_047496885.1. Lineage (NCBI taxonomy): Eukaryota > Metazoa > Chordata > Chondrichthyes > Carcharhiniformes > Scyliorhinidae > Scyliorhinus > Scyliorhinus torazame. The sequence goes on along the minus strand of NC_092715.1, from coordinate 67,542 downwards.
TCTCCCGGTTCACTCTCCTGTCTCTGACTCTCCCGTTTCCCTCTCCTGTCTCTCTCTCCCGTTTCCCTCTCCTGTCTCTGACTCTCCCGTTTCCCTCTCCTGTCTCTGACTCTCCCGTTTCCCTCTCCTGTCTCTGACTCTCCCGTTTACCTCTCCTGTCTCTGACTCTCCCGTTTCCCTCTCCTGTCTCTCTCTCTCCCGGTTCACTCTCCTGTCTCTGACTCTCCCGTTTCCCTCTCCTGTCTCTATCTCTCCCGTTTCCCTCTCCTGTCTCTGACTCTCCCGTTTCCCTCTCCTGTCTCTGACTCTCCCGTTTCCCTCTCCTGTCTCTCTCTCTCCCGTTTCCCTCTCCTGTCTCTATCTCTCCCGTTACCCTCTCCTGTCTCTGACTCTCCCGTTTCCCTCTCCTGTCTCTGACTCTCCCGTTTCCCTCTCCTGTCTGACTCTCCCGTTTCCCTCTTCTGTCTCTGACTCTCCCGTTTCCCTCTCCTGTCTCTCTCTCTCTCCCGTTTCCCTCTCCTGTCTCTCTCTCTCTCCCGTTTCCCTCTCCTGTCTCTATCTCTCCCAACTCCCTCTCCTGTCTCTCTCTCTCCCGTTTCCCTCTCCTGTCTCTCTCTCTCCCGTTTCCCCCTCCTGTCTCTGACTCTCCCGTTTCCCTCTCCTGTCTCTCTCTCTCCCGTTTCCCTCTCCTGTCTCTCTCTCTCCCGTTTCCCTCTCCTGTCTCTCTCTCTCCCGTTTCCCCCTCCTGTCTCCAGCTCTCCCGTTTCCCTCTCCTGTCTCTCTCTCTCCCGTTTCCCTCTCCTGTCTCTCTCTCTCCCGTTTCCCTCTCCTGTCTCTCTCTCTCCCGTTTCCCCCTCCTGTCTCTCTCTCTCTCCCGTTTCCCCCTCCTGTCTCCAGCTCTCCCGTTTCCCTCTCCTGTCTCTCTCTCTCCCGTTTCCCTCTCCTGTCTCTCTCTCTCCCGTTTCCCTCTCCTGTCTCTCTCTCTCCCGTTTCCCTCTCCTGTCTCTCTCTCTCCCGTTTCCCTCTCCTGTCTCTCTCTCTCTCCCGTTTCCCCCTCCTGTCTCCAGATCTCCCGTTTACCTCTCCTGTCTCTGACTCTCCCGTTTCCCTGTCTCTGACTCTCCCGTTTCCCTCTCCTGTCTCTATCTCTCCCGTTTCCCTCTCCTGTGTCTCTCTCTCTCCCGTTTCCCTCTCCTGTCTCTCTCTCTCCCGTTTCCCTCTCCTGTCTCTGACTCTCCCGTTTCCCTCTCCTGTCTCTGACTCTCCCGTTTCCCTCTCCTGTCTCTCTCTCTCCCGTTTCCCTCTCCTGTCTCTATCTCTCCCGTTTCCCTCTCCTGTGTCTCTCTCTCCCGTTTCCCTCTCCTGTCTCTCTCTCTCCCGTTTCCCTCTCCTGTCTCTGACTCTCCCGTTTCCCTCTCCTGTCTCTATCTCTCCCGTTTCCCCCTCCTGTCTCTCTCTCTCCCGTTTCCCTCTCCTGTCTCTCTCTCCCGTTTCCCTCTCCTGTCTCTCTCTCTCCCGTTTCCCTCTCCTGTCTCTCTCCCGTTTCCCCCTCCTCTCTCCAGCTCTCCCGTTTACCTCTCCTGTCTCTGACTCTCCCGTTTCCCTCTCCTGTCTCTCTCCCGTTTCCCCCTCCTGTCTCTCTCCCGTTTCCCTCTCCTGTCTCTCTCTCTCCCGTTTCCCTCTCCTGTCTCTATCTCTCCCAACTCCCTCTCCTGTCTCTATCTCTCCCAACTCCCTCTCCTGTCTCTCTCTCTCCCGTTTCCCCCTCCTGTCTCTCTCTCTCCCGTTTCCCTCTCCTGTCTCTATCTCTCCCAACTCCCTCTCCTGTCTCTATCTCTCCCAACTCCCTCTCCTGTCTCTCTCTCTCCCGTTTCCCTCTCCTGTCTCTCTCTCTCCCGTTTCCCTCTCCTGTCTCTCTCTCTCTCCCGTTTCCCTCTCCTGTCTCTCTCTCTCCCGTTTCCCTCTCCTGTCTCTCTCTCTCTCCCGTTTCCCTCTCCTGTCTCTCTCTCTCCCGTTTCCCTCTCCTGTCTCTCTCTCTCTCCCGTTTCCCCCTCCTGTCTCTCTCTCTCTCCCGTTTCCCCCTCCTGTCTCCAGCTCTCCCGTTTCCCTCTCCTGTCTCTCTCTCTCCCGTTTCCCTCTCCTGTCTCTCTCTCTCCCGTTTCCCTCTCCTGTCTCTCTCTCTCCCGTTTCCCCCTCCTGTCTCTCTCTCTCTCCCGTTTCCCCCTCCTGTCTCCAGCTCTCCCGTTTCCCTCTCCTGTCTCTCTCTCTCCCGTTTCCCTCTCCTGTCTCTCTCTCTCCCGTTTCCCTCTCCTGTCTCTCTCTCTCCCGTTTCCCTCTCCTGTCTCTCTCTCTCCCGTTTCCCTCTCCTGTCTCTCTCTCTCCCGTTTCCCTCTCCTGTCTCTCTCTCTCCCGTTTCCCTCTCCTGTCTCTCTCTCTCCCGTTTCCCTCTCCTGTCTCTCTTTCTCTCCCGTTTCCCCCTCCTGTCTCCAGATCTCCCGTTTACCTCTCCTGTCTCTGACTCTCCCGTTTCCCTCTCCTGTCTCTCTCTCTCCCGTTTCCCTCTCCTGTCTCTGACTCTCCCCTTTCCCTCTACTGTCTCTCTCTCTCCCGTTTCCCTCTCCTGTCTCTCTCCCGTTTCCCTCTCCTGTGTCTCTCTCTCCCGTTTCCCTCTCCTGTCTCTCTCTCTCCCGTTTCCCTCTCCTGTCTCTGACTGTCCCGTTTCCCTCTCCTGTCTCTGACTCTCCCGTTTCCCTCTCCTGTCTCTCTCTCTCCCGTTTCCCTCTCCTGTCTCTCTCTCTCTCCCGCTTCCCTCTCCTGTCTCTGACTCTCCCGTTTCCCTCTCCTGTCTCTCTCTCCCGTTTCCCTCTCCTGTGTCTCTCTCTCCCGTTTCCCTCTCCTGTCTCTCTCTCTCTCCCGTTTCCCTCTCCTGTCTCTGACTCTCCCGTTTCCCTCTCCTGTCTCTCTCTCTCCCCTTTCCCTCTACTGTCTCTCTCTCTCCCGTTTCCCTCTCCTGTCTCTCTCCCGTTTCCCTCTCCTGTGTCTCTCTCTCCCGTTTCCCTCTCCTGTCTCTCTCTCTCCCGTTTCCCTCTCCTGTCTCTCTCTCTCCCGTTTCCCTCTCCTGTCTATCTCTCCCGTTTCCCTCTCCTGTCTCTGACTCTCCCGTTTCCCTCTCCTGTCTCTCTCTCTCCCGTTTCCCTCTCCTGTCTCTCTCTCTCTCCCGCTTCCCTCTCCTGTCTCTGACTCTCCCGTTTCCCTCTCCTGTCTCTCTCTCCCGTTTCCCTCTCCTGTGTCTCTCTCTCCCGTTTCCCTCTCCTGTCTCTCTCTCTCTCCCGTTTCCCTCTCCTGTCTCTGACTCTCCCGTTTCCCTCTCCTGTCTCTGACTCCCCCGTTTCCCTCTCCTGTGTCTCTCTCTCCCCGTTTCCCTCTCCTGTCTCTATCTCTCCCGTTTCCCTCTCCTGTCTCTGACTCTCCCGTTTCCCTCTCCTGTGTCTCTCTCTCCCGTTTCCCTCTCCTGTGTCTCTCTCTCTCGTTTCCCTCTCCTGTCTCTCTCTCTCCCGTTTCCCTCTCCTGTCTCTGACTCTCGCTGCCATTTCCCTGTAGGCTAGCACAACAGTACCAAGAGCAGAGCTGGGTGGCCATGTCAGATCTGGAAAAGGACCTGCAGCAGATGGAGGCTCGGTACGAGGAGGAGTTTGGTGAAGGTTCAGGCAATCTGGAGGAAGGTCACGAGCTGAATGGGACAGGAGAAGGTAAAGGCAATAAAATGCCCCCTGCCCCCGGGACAAGCCCCCCCTGCCCCCGGGACAAGCCCCCCCTGCCCCCGGGACAAGCCCCCCCTGCCCCCGGGACAAGCCCCCCCTGCCCCCGGGACAAGCCCCCCCTGCCCCCGGGACAAGCCCCCCCTGCCCCCGGGACAAGCCCCCCTGCCCCCGGGACAAGCCCCCCTGCCCTCGGGTGGCCCCCCCCCTGCCCTCGGGTGGCCACCCCCCTGCCCTCGGGGGGGGCGGGGGCGCCTCGGTCCCCTGCCACACCCGTGGTTGCGCAGCATCAGTTTCTTCCCTCTATCTTCAAACCTCCAAATTGATCCGTGTCATACTCGGGATCTCGCTGCACCACCTGCCTCGCTCCCGCCCGCCTGCACCCCGCTCTGTGATTCTGTGTGGGAGTAAGGTCTGTGGCTCAGATGGTTAAAGCCCCTGTCTAGTAAACCGGTGGCCCCAAGTTCGAATCTCAGTGTTGGCTTCATATCTTACGGTGGCACAGTGGTTAGCACTGTTGCTTCACAGCTCCAGGGTCCCAGGTTCGATTCCCGGCTTGGGTCACTGTCTGTGTGGAGTCTGCACGTTCTCCTCGTGTGTGCGTGGGTTTCCTCCGGGTGCTCCGGTTTCCTCCCACAAGTCCCGAAAGACGTGCTGTTAGGTGAATTGGACATTCTGAATTCTCCCTCTGTGTACCCGAACAGGCGCCGGAATGTGGTGACTAGGGGCTTTTCACAGTAACTTCATTACAGTGTTAATGTAAGCCTACTTGTGACAATAATTAAGATTATTATTAATATCTGTCCTGTTATTCACACCGTTGTTTGTTCCAGGCTCGCTCACTGACACAACTAAGGGTGATATTGAATTATCTGATGAGCTATTCTGCCCAGCTTGTGAGAAAATCTTCCAAAGCGTGAAATCGTAAGTGTATCCACATTGTCTGCCCCCTGTCCCTGGCAATGTACGGGTTTTGGGGAATGATGTCCCAAGGAGGAGGCGGGTCGGGTCGAAGGGTTTGCACCGGTGTGCGAGGGAGGTGTGAGCAGTGTACTGGGGCTGGGTTAGGCAGCGGTGTGCGAGGGAGTGTGAGCAGTGGACCGGGGCTGGATTAGGCAGCGGTGTGCGGGGGAGGTGTGGGTGGTGTGCGAGGGAGGTGTGAGCAGTGTACCGGGGCTGGGGTTAGGCAGCGGTGTGCGAGGGAGGTGTGAGCAGTGTACCGGGGCTGGGGTTAGACAGCGGTGTGCGGGGGAGGTGTGAGCAGTGGACCGGGGCTGGGTTAGGCAGCGGTGTGCGAGGGAGGTGTGAGCAGTGTACCGGCGCTGGGTGAGGCAGTGGTGTACGAGGGAGGTGTGAGCAGTGTCCCTGGCCGGGGCTAGGCAGCGGTGTGCGAGGGAGGTGCGAGCAGTGTACTGGGGCTGGGTTAGGCAGCGGTGTGCGAGGGAGGTGTGAGCAGTGGACCGGGGCTGGGTTAGGCAGCGGTGTGCGAGGGAGGTGTGAGCAGTGTACCGGGGCTGGGGTTAGACAGCGATGTGCGAGGGAGGTGTGAGCAGTGGACCGGGGCTGGGTTAGGCACCGGTGTGCGAGGGAGGTGTGAGCAGTGTACCGGGGCTGGGGTTAGACAGCGGTGTGCGAGGGAGGTGTGAGCAGTGGACCGGGGCTGGGTTAGGCAGCAGTGTGCGAGGGAGGTGTGAGCAGTGTACCGGGGCTGGGGTTAGACAGCGGTGTGCGAGGGAGGTGTGAGCAGTGGACCGGGGCTGGGTTAGGCAGTGGTGTGCGAGGGAGGTGTGAGCAGTGGACCGGGGCTGGGTTAGACAGCGGTGTGCGAGGGAGGTGTGAGCAGTGGACCGGGTCTGGTTTAGGCAGCGGTGTGCGAGGGAGGTGTGAGCAGTGGACCGGGGCTGGGTTAGGCAGCGGTGTGCGAGGGAGGTGTGAGCAGTGGACCGGGGCTGGGGTTAGACAGCGGTGTGCGAGGGAGGTGTGAGCAGTGTACCGGGGCTGGGTTAGGCAGCGGTGTGCGAGGGAGGTGTGAGCAGTGTCCCTGGCCGGGGCTAGGCAGCGGTGTGCGAGGGAGGTGCGAGCAGTGTACCGGGGCTGGGTTAGGCAGCGGTGTGCGAGGGAGGTGTGAGCAGTGGACCGGGGCTGGGTTAGGCAGCGGTGTGCGAGGGAGGTGTGAGCAGTGTACCGGGGCTGGGGTTAGACAGCGGTGTGCGAGGGAGGTGTGAGCAGTGGACCGGGGCTGGGTTAGGCACCGGTGTGCGAGGGAGGTGTGAGCAGTGTACCGGGGCTGGGGTTAGACAGCGGTGTGCGAGGGAGGTGTGAGCAGTGGACCGGGGCTGGGTTAGGCAGCAGTGTGCGAGGGAGGTGTGAGCAGTGTACCGGGGCTGGGGTTAGACAGCGATGTGCGAGGGAGGTGTGAGCAGTGGACCGGGGCTGGGTTAGGCAGTGGTGTGCGAGGGAGGTGTGAGCAGTGGACCGGGGCTGGGTTAGACAGCGGTGTGCGAGGGAGGTGTGAGCAGTGGACCGGGTCTGGTTTAGGCAGCGGTGTGCGAGGGAGGTGTGAGCAGTGGACCGGGGCTGGGTTAGGCAGCGGTGTGCGAGGGAGGTGTGAGCCGTGGACCGGGGCTGGGGTTAGACAGCGGTGTGCGAGGGAGGTGTGAGCAGTGTACCGGGGCTGGGTTAGGCAGCGGTGTGCGAGGGAGGTGTGAGCAGTGGTGTGCGGGGGAGGTGTGGGCAGTGTACCGGGGCTGGGTTAGGCAGCGGTGTGCGAGGGAGGTGTGCGCGGTGTGCGAGGGAGGTGTGAGCAGTGTACCGGGGCTGGGGTTAGGCAGTGGTGTGCGAGGGAGTGTGAGCAGTGGACCGGGGCTGGGTTAGGCAGTGGTGTGCGAGGGAGGTGTGAGCAGTGGACCGGGGCTGGGTTAGGCAGCGGGTGCGAGGGAGGTGTGAGCAGCGGACCGGGGCTGGGTTAGGCAGTGGTGTGCGAGGGAGTGTGAGCAGTGGACCGGGGCTGGGTTAGGCAGTGGTGTGCGAGGGAGGTGTGAGCAGTGGACCGGGGCTGGGTTAGGCAGCGGTGTGCGAGGGAGGTGTGAGCAGTGTACCGGGGCTGGGTTAGGCAGCGGTGAGCGAGGGAGGTGTGAGCAGTGGACCGGGGCTGGGTTAGGCAGCGGTGTGCGAGGGAGGTGTGAGCAGTGTACCGGGGCTGGGTTAGGCAGCGGTGTGCGAGGGAGTGTGAGCAGTGGACCGGGGCTGGGTTAGGCAGCGGTGTGCGAGGGAGGTGTGAGCAGTGTACCGGGGCTGGGTTAGGCAGCGGTGTGCGAGGGAGGTGTGAGCAGTGTACCGGCGCTGGGTGAGGCAGTGGTGTACGAGGGAGGTGTGAGCAGTGGACCGGGGCTGGGTTAGGCAGCGGTGTGCGAGGGAGGTGTGAGCAGTGTACCGGGGCTGGGTTAGGCAGCGGTGTGCGAGGGAGGTGTGAGCAGTGTACCGGGGCTGGGTTAGGCAGCGGTGTGCGAGGGAGGTGTGAGCAGTGTACCGGGGCTGGGTTAGGCAGCGGTGTGCGAGGGAGGTGTGGGCAGTGGACCGGGGCTGGGTTAGGCAGCGGTGTGCGAGGGAGGTGTGAGCAGTGTACCGGGGCTGGGTTAGGCAGCGGTGTGCGAGGGAGGTGTGGGCAGTGGACCGGGTATTGATGCCCTTCTTTCCTGTAACCGGCCTCCTGTCTATGTGCAGTATGAAGAACCACAAAAAGTCCAAGAAACACCGGGAGTTGGTGGCATTATTACGGCAGCAGCTGGAGGCTGAGGAAGAGGAGCTGTGTGAATGGTCAGGAGAGGGTCGAGGCGACGAGGAGGATTTGCCGGAGGGCCGAGGCGGAGAGGATGGATCGCCAGGCGCCGAGGAGGACTCGCCGGAGGGGCGAGGCGGCGAGGAGGATTCGCCGGAGGGTGGAAGTGGCGAGGAGGGATCGCCAGAGGCGGCTCTGAGGTAATTATGGAAACAAAAGCAAATGCTCCGGATGCCGAAATCTGAAATAAACACCAAAATTGGAAGTAATTCTCAGCAGGTCCAACAGCCTCTGTGGAGAGAGAAACCGAGTTAGCATTTCAGCTCTAACCTCAGTCATCTCCAACTCCTTGCCCCACTCCCGATGGCATCTTTCCTGCAACAGTTTTATATCCTCCATTCTCACCATCCATGGCTCAAAGCTGAAACAATAATTTATTTAAGTCCTCTCAATTTGGAACTCTTTAAATTTAAATTTGGTACACTAAATTTGAATTTGGAACACTAAATTTGAATTTGGTACACCGTAAATTTGAATTTGGTCCATTGTAAATTTGAATTTGGTGCATTGTAAATTTGAATTTTGTTCACTATAAATTTGAATTTGGTCCATTGTAAATTTTAATTTGGTTCATTGTAAATTTTAATTTGGTACACTAAATTTGAATTTGCTACACTGAATTTGAATTTGGTACAGTAAATTTAAATTTTGAACTCTGTAAATTTGAATTTGGAACACTAAATTTGAATTTAAATTTGGTGCACTATAACTTTGAATTTGGTATACTGTAAATTTTAATTTGGTCCATTGTAAATTTGAATTTGGTTCACTGTAAATTTGAATTTGGTCCACTAAATTTTAAATTTGGTTCACTGTACATTAGAATTTGGTCCATTGTAAATATTAATTTGGTTCACTGTAAATTTGAATTTGGTACTGTAAATTTCAATTTGGTACACTGAAAATTTGAATTTGGTACACTAAATTTGAATTTAAATTTCGAACTCTGAAAATTTGAATTTGGCACACTAAATTTAATTAAAGTATCAGAATAGGACAGCTTTGAGTGAGAGAGAAATATTTAACTAGCTGGTTAAATCAGCTGCTTAATCGCATTAATCTTTGGAATCTCATTTAAAGGGTCTGTTTAGCTCAGTGGGCTAGACAGCTGGTTTGTGATGCAGAACAAGGCCAGCAGCGTGGGTTCAATTCCCGTACCAGCTGAGAATCGGATTCTCCCTGTATACCCGAACAGGCGCCGGAATGTGGCGACTAGGAGGCTTTTCAACAGTAACTTCATACTTGTGAAAATAAATTATTATTATTATTTTTATTGATTTTAATAATCTGCTTCTAGAGTCTCCAAGAAACAGAAGAGGAGGAAGCAACGAGCGGAGGTAAGAAATGCAGTGAAAGCAGAGGGCTCCAGTTAAACCTGCCTCCCCACCCCCTCCCCCATACCCACCACACACCCCGCCTCTCCATCCCCCGCCTCCCCATCCCCCCGCCTCCCCGTCCCCCCGCCAACCCCGCGCGCCCCATCCCCCCCCGCCTCCCTGTCCCCCGCCTCCCCTGTCCCCCGCCGCCCCGTCCCCCCGCCACCCCCAATTCCCCCCCGCCACCCCCATTCCCCTGCCACCCCCGTCCCCTCGCCTCCCCGTCCCCCCGCCTCCCCGTCCCCCCGCGGCCCCACCCCCCCCCGGCTCCCCATCCCCCCGCCGCCCCATCCCCCCGCCACCCCATTCCCCCCCGCCACCCCATCACCCTGCCACCCCGTCCCCCCATCCCCCCGTCCCCCCCGCCACCCCGTCCCCCGGCCCCCACGCCTCCACGTCCCCCATCCCCCCACCACCCCATCCCCCCCGCCTCCCCATCCTCCCCGCCTCCCCATCCCTCACGCCTCCCCGTCCCCCATCCCCCCCCCGCCTCCCCGTCCCCCATCCCCCCCGCCTCCCCGTCCCCCATCCCCCCCCGCCTCCCCCGCCCCCCATCCCCCCTGCCTCCCCGTCCCCCACCCCCCCGCCTCCCCGTCCCCCATCCCCCCCGCCTCCCCGTCCCCATCCCCCCCTCCCCCATCCCCGCCTCCCCATCCCCCCCGCCTCCCCATCCCCGCCTCCCCATCCCCGCCTCCCCATCCCCGCCTCCCCATCCCCGCCTCCCCATCCCCGCCTCCCCATCCCCGCCTCCCCATCCCCGCCTCCCCATCCCCGCCTCCCCATCCCCGCCTCCCCATCCCCGCCTCCCATCCCCGCCTCCCCATCCCCGCCTCCCCATCCCCCGCCTCCCCCATCCCCGCCCTCCCCATCCCCGCCCATCCCCATCCCCGCCTCCCCATCCCCGCCTCCCCATCCCCGCCTCCCCATCCCCGCCTCCCCATCCCCCGCCTCCCATTCCCCCCCGCCTCCCCAATTCCCCCGCCCTCCCCATTCCCCCGCCTCCCATTCCCCCCGCCTCCCCATCTTCCCCCGCCTCCCCATTCCCCCCGCCTCCCCATCCCCCCGCCTCCCCCCATCCCCCCCGCCTCCCCATCCCACCCCGCCTCCCCATCCCCCCCGCCTCCCCATCCCCCCCCGCCTCCCCATCCCCCCCCGCCTCCCCATCCCCCCCGCCTCCCCATCCCCCCCCGCCTCCCCATCCCCCCCGCCTCCCCCATCCCCCCCGCCTCCCCAATCCCCCCCGCCTCCCCATCCCCCCGTCTCCCATCGCCCCCGCCACCCCATCGCCCCGCCACCCCATCGCCCGCCTCCCATCGCCCCGCCTCCCATCGCCCGCCTCCCCATCGCCCCCGCCTCCCCATCCCCCCGCCTCCCCATCGCCCCGCCTCCCCATCCCCCCGCCTCCCCATCCCCCCGCCTCCCCATCCCCCCGCCTCCCCATCCCCCCGCCACCCCATCCCCCCGCCACCCCATCGCCCCGCCACCCCATCGCCCCGCCTCCCCATCCCCCCGCCTCCCCATCCCCCCGCCTCCCCATCCCCCCGCCTCCCCATCGCCCCGCCTCCCCATCCCCCCGCCTCCCCATCCCCCCGCCTCCCCATCCCCCCGCCACCCCCATCGCCCCCGCCACCCCCATCGCCCCGCCACCCCATCGCCCCGCCACCCCATCGCCCCGCCACCCCATCGCCCCGCCACCCCATCGCCCCGCCACCCCCATCGCCCCGCCACCCCATCGCCCCGCCACCCCCATCGCCCCGCCACCCCCATCGCCCCGCCACCACCATCGCCCCGCCACCCCATCGCCCCCGCCACCCCATCGCCCCGCCCACCCCATCGCCCCGCCACCCATCGCCCCGCCACCCCATCGCCCCGCCACCCCATCGCCCCGCACCCCTCGCCCAGCCCCGCCACCCCATCGCCCCGCCACCCCATCCCGCCCAGCCCCCACCCCATCGCCCCCCCACCCCATCGCCCCCCCACCCCATCGCCCCCCCACCCCATCGCCCCCCCCACCCCCATCGCCCCCCCACCCATCGCCCCCCACCCCATCGCCCCCCCACCCCATCGCCCCCCCACCCCATCGCCCCCCCACCCCATCGCCCCCCACCCCAATCGCCCCCCACCCCATCGCCCCCCCACCCCCATCGCCCCCCCACCCATCGCCCCCCACCCCATCGCCCCCCCACCCATCGCCCCCCCCACCCCATCGCCCCCCCCACCCCATCGCCCCCCCACCCCATCGCCCCCCCACCCCATCGCCCCCCCACCCCATCGCCCCCCCACCCCATCGCCCCCCCACCCCATCGCCCCCCCACCCCATCGCCCCCCCACCCCATCGCCCCCCCACCCATCGCCCCCCCACCCATCGCCCCCCCACCCCCATCGCCCCCCCACCCATCGCCCCCCCCACCCCATCCCCCCCCCACCCCATCCCCCCCCCACCCCCATCCCCCCCCACCCCATCCCCCCCCACCCCATCCCCCCCCACCCCATCCCCCCCCACCCCATCCCCCCACCCATCCCCCCCCACCCCATCCCCCCCCACCCCATCCCCCCCCACCCCATCCCCCCCCACCCCATCCCCCCCACCCCATCCCCCCCCACCCCATCCCCCCCCCACCCCATCCCCCCCCCACTCCATCCCCCCCCCCACTCCATCCCCCCCCACTCCATCCCCCCCCCACTCCATCCCCCCCCCACTCATCCCCCCCCCACTCCATCCCCCCCCCACTCCATCCCCCCCCACTCCATCCCCCCCACTCCATCCCCCCCCACTCCATCCCCCCACTCCATCCCCCCACTCCATCCCCCCCCACTCCATCCCCCCCCCCCCCACTCCATCCCCCCCTCACTCCATCCCCCCCCACTCCATCCCCCCCCCCACTCCATCCGCCCCCCCACTCCATCGCCCCCGCCACCCCCCCGCCTCTCCCCCCCGCCTCTCCCCCCCCCGCCTCCCCATCCCCCCGCCTCCCCATCCCCCCCGCCTCCCCATCCCCCCGTCTCCCCATCCCCCCGTCTCCCCATCCCCCCGTCTCCCCATCCCCCCGCCTCCCCATCCCCCCGCCTCCCCATCCCCCCGCCTCCCCATCCCCCCGCCTCCCCATCCCCCCCGCCTCCCCATCCCCCCGCCTCCCCCTCCCCCCCGCCTCCCCATCCCCCCGCCTCCCCATCCCCCCGCCTCCCCATCCCCCCGCCTCCCCCATCCCCCCGCCTCCCCCATCCCCCCGCCTCCCATCCCCCGCCTCCCCATCCCCCGCCTCCCCATCCCCCCGCCTCCCCATCCCCCCGCCTCCCCATCCCCCCGCCTCCCCATCCCCCCGCCTCCCCATCCCCCCGCCTCCCCATCCCCCCGCCTCCCCATCCCCCCGCCTCCCCATCCCCCCGCCTCCCCATTCCCCCCGCCTCCCCATCCCCCCGCCTCCCCATCCCCCCCGCCTCCCCATCCCCCCGCCTCCCCATCCCCCCGCCTCCCCATCCCCCCGCCTCCCCATCCCCCCCGCCTCCCCATCCCCCCGCCTCCCCATCCCCCCGCCTCCCCATCTCCCCCCGCCTCCCCATCCCCCCCGCCACTTCGCCTCCCCATCCCCCCGCCACTTCGCCTCCCCCATCCCCCCGCCACACTTCGCCTCCCCATCCCCCCGCCACTTCGCCTCCCCCATCCCCCCCGCCACTTCGCCCCCTCCCCCCCGCTCCCCATCCCCGCCGCCTCCCCATCCCCCCGCCACTTCGCCTCCCCATCCCCCCGCCAACTTCGCCTCCCCATCCCCCCCGCCACTTCGCCTCCCCATCCCCCCGCCACTTCGCCTCCCCATCCCCCCGCCACTTCGCCTCCCCATCCCGCCTGCCACTTCGCCTCCCATCCCCCCGCCACTTCGCCTCCCATCCCCCCGCCACTTCGCCTCCCCATCCCCCCGCCACTTCGCCTCCCCATCCCCCCCGCCACTTCGCCTCCCCATCCCCCCGCCACTTCGCCTCCCCATCCCCCCGCCACTTCGCCTCCCCATCCCCCCGCCACTTCGCCTCCCCATCCCCCCGCCACTTCGCCTCCCCATCCCCCCCGCCACTTCGCCTCCCATCCCCCCGCCACTTCGCCTCCCCATCCCCCCGCCACTTCGCCTCCCCATCCCCCCGCCACTTCGCCTCCCCATCCCCCCGCCACTTCGCCTCCCCATCCCCCCGCCACTTCGCCTCCCCATCCCCCCGCCACTTCGCCTCCCCATCCCCCCGCCACTTCGCCTCCCCATCCCCCCGCCACTTCGCCTCCCCCATCCCCCCGCCACTTCGCCTCCCCATCCCCCCGCCACTTCGCCTCCCCATCCCCCCGCCACTTCGCCTCCCCATCCCCCCGCCACTTCGCCTCCCCATCCCCCCGCCACTTCGCCTCCCCATCCCCCCGCCACTTCGCCTCCCCATCCCCCCGCCACTTCGCCTCCCCATCCCCCCGCCACTTCGCCTCCCCATCCCCCCGCCACTTCGCCTCCCCATCCCCCCCGCCACTTCGCCTCCCCATCCCCCCGCCACTTCGCCTCCCCATCCCCCCGCCACTTCGCCTCCCCATCCCCCCCCCCACTTCGCCTCCCCATCCCCCCGCCACTATATCCCCCCCGCCTCCCCATCCCCCCGCCTCCCCATCCCCCCACCACCCAGGAACTGTGACGGAGTATGTGGAGAGAGGATGGAACGAGGAAACTGAGACACAGTCTGTGGGGAGAGGATAGAGCGAGGAACTGAGACAGAGTCTGTGGAGAGAGGACAGAGCGAGGGAACTGAAACAGAGTCTGTGGGGAGAGGACAGAGCGAGGAACTGAGACAGAGTCTGTGGAGAGAGGACAGAGCGAGGAACTGAAACAGAGTCTGTGGGGAGAGGACAGAGCGAGGAACTGAGACAGAGTCTGTGGAGAGAGGGACAGAGCGAGGAACTGAGACAGAGTCTGTGGAGAGAGGGACAGAGCGAGGAACTGAGACAGAGTCTGTGGAGAGAGGACAGAGCGAGGAACTGAGACAGAGTCTGCGGAGAGAGGACAGAGCGAGGAACTGAGACAGAGTCTGCGGAGAGAGGACAGAGCGAGGAACTGAGACAGTCTGTGGAGAGAGGGACAGAGCGAGGAACTGAGACAGAGTCTGTGGAGAGAGGACAGAGCGAGGAACTGAGACAGAGTCTGTGGAGAGAGGATGGAACGAGGAACTGAGACAGAGTCTGCGGAGAGAGGGACAGAGCGAGGAACTGAGACAGAGTCTGCGGAGAGAGGACAGAGCGAGGAACTGAGACAGAGTCTGCGGAGAGAGGACAGAGCGAGGAACTGAGACAGAGTCTGCGGAGAGAGGACAGAGCGAGGAACTGAGACAGTCTGTGGAGAGAGGGACAGAGCGAGGAACTGAGACAGAGTCTGTGGAGAGAGGACAGAGCGAGGAACTGAGACAGTCTGTGGAGAGAGGGACAGAGCGAGGAACTGAGACAGAGTCTGTGGAGATAGGGACAGTGCGAGGAACTGAGACAGTCTGTGGAGAGAGGACAGAGCGAGGAACTGAGACAGAGTCTGTGGAGAAAGGGACAGAGCGAGGAACTGAGACAGAGTCTGCGGAGAGAGGACAGAGCGAGTAACTGAGACAGAGTCTGTGGGGAGAGGGACAGAGCGAGGAACTGAGACAGTGTCTGTGGGGAGAGGGACAGAGCGAGGAACTGAGACAGAGTCTGTGCGGAGAGGGACAGAGCAAGGAACTGAGACAGAGTCTGTGGAGAGAGGACAGAGCGAGGAACTGAGACAGAGTCTGTGGAGAGAGGGACAGAGCGAGGAACTGAGACAGAGTCTGCGGAGAGAGGACAGAGCGAGGAACTGAGACAGAGTCTGTGGAGAGAGGACACAGCGAGGAACTGAGACAGAGTCTGTGGAGAGAGGACAGAGCGAGGAACTGAAACAGAGTCTGTGGGGAGAGGATAGAGCGAGGAACTGCGACAGAGTCTGTGGAGAGAGGACAGAGCGACGATCTGAAACAGAGTCTGTGGGGAGAGGACAGAGCGAGGAACTGAGACAGAGTCTGTGGAGAGAGGGACAGAGCGAGGAACTGAGACAGAGTCTGTGGAGAGAGGGACAGAGCGAGGAACTGAGACAGAGTCTATGGAGAGAGGATGGAACGAGGAACTGAGACAGAGTCTGCGGAGAGAGGGACAGAGCGAGGAACTGAGACAGAGTCTGTGGAGAGAGGGACAGAGCGAGGAACTGAGACAGAGTCTACGGAGAGTGGACAGAGCGAGGAACTTAGACAGAGTCTGTGGAGAGAGGGATAGAGCGAGGAACTGAGACAGAGTCTGCGGAGAGAGGGACAGAGCGAGGAACTGAGACCGAGTCTGTGGAGAGAGGGACAGAGCGAGGAACTGAGACAGAGTCTGCGGAGAAAGGGACAGAGCGAGGAACTGAGACACAGTCTGTGGAGAGAGGGACAGAGCGAGGAACTGAGACAGTGTCTGTGGAGAGAGGGACAGAGCGAGGAACTGAGACAGTCTGTGGAGAAAGGACAGAGCGAGGTACTGAGACAGAGTCTGTGGAGAGAGGGACAGAGTGAGGAACTGAGACAGAGTCTGCGGAGAGAGGGACAGAGCGAGGAACTGAGACAGAGTCTGTGGAGAGAGGACAGAGCGAGGAACTGAGACAGAGTCTGTGGAGAGAGGGACAGAGCGAGGAACTGAGACAGAGTCTGTGGAGAGAGGGACAGAGCGAGGAACTGAAACAGAGTCTGCGGAGAGAGGACAGAGCGAGGAACTGAGACTGAGTCTGCGGAGAAAGGGACAGAGCGAGGAACTGAGACAGAGGCTGCGGAGAGAGGACAGAGCGAGGAACTGAGACGGAGTCTGTGGAGAGAGGGACAGAGCGAGGAACTGAGACAGATTCTGTGGAGAGAGGACAGAGCGAGGAACTGAGACAGAGAGGACAGAGCGAGGAACTGAGACGGAGTCTGTGGAGAGAGGGACAGAGCGAGGAACTGAGACAGAGGCTGCGGAGAGAGGACAGAGCGAGGAACTGAGACGGAGTCTGTGGAGAGAGGGACAGAGCGAGGAACTGAGACAGAGTCTGTGGAGAGAGGACAGAGCGAGGAACTGAGACAGAGAGGACAGAGCGAGGAACTGAGACGGAGTCTGTGGAGAGAGGGACAGAGCGAGGAACTGAAACAGAGTCTGTGGTGAGAGGACAGAGCGAGGAACTGAGACAGAGTGTGTGGGGAGAGGACAGAGCGAGGAACTGAGACAGAGTCTGTGGAGAGAGGACAGAGCGAGGAACTGAGACAGAGTCTGTGGAGAGAGGGACAGAGCGAGGAACTGAGACGGAGTCTGTGGAGAGAGGGACAGAGCGAGGAACTGAGACAGAGTCTGCGGAGAGAGGGACAGAGCGAGGAACTGAGACAGAGACTGCGGAGAGAGGACAGAGCGAGGAACTGAGACAGAGTCTGCGGAGAGAGGACAGAGCGAGGAACTGAGACAGAGTCTGCGGAGAAAGGGACAGAGCGAGGAACTGAGACAGAGTCTGTGGAGAGAGGGACAGAGCGAGGAACTGAGACAGAGTCTGTGGAGAGAGGGACAGAGCGAGGAACTGAAACAGAGTCTGCGGAGAGAGGACAGAGCGAGGAACTGAGACAGAGTCTGCGGAGAAAGGGACAGAGCGAGGAACTGAGACAGAGGCTGCGGAGAGAGGACAGAGCGAGGAACTGAGACGGAGTCTGTGGAGAGAGGGACAGAGCGAGGAACTGAGACAGAGTCTGTGGAGAGAGGACAGAGCGAGGAACTGAGACAGAGAGGACAGAGCGAGGAACTGAGACGGAGTCTGTGGAGAGAGGGACAGAGCGAGGAACTGAAACAGAGTCTGTGGTGAGAGGACAGAGCGAGGAACTGAGACAGAGTCTGTGAAGAGAGGACAGAGCGAGGAACTGAGACAGAGTCTGCGGAGAGAGGACAGAGCGAGGAACTGAGACAGAGTCTGTGGGGAGAGGATAGAGCGAGGAACTGAGACAGAGTCTGCGGAGAAAGGACAGAGCGAGGAACTGAGACAGAGACTGTGGAGAGAGGGACAGAGCGAGGAACTGAGACAGTCTGTGGAGAGAGGACAGAGCGAGGAACCTAGACAGAGTCTGTGGAGAGAGGGACAGAGCGAGGAACTGAGACAGAGTCTGTGGAGAGAGGACAGAGCGAGGAACCTAGACAGAGTCTGTGGAGAGAGGGACAGAGCGAGGAACTGAGACAGAGACTGCGGAGAGAGGACAGAGCGAGGAACTGAGACGGAGTCTGTGGAGAGAGGACAGAGCGAGGAACTGAGACAGAGTCTGTGGAGAGAGGACAGAGCGAGGAACTGAGGCAGAGTCTGCGGAGAGAGGACAGAGCGAGGAACTGAGACGGAGCCTGTGGAGAGAGGACAGAGCGAGGAACTGAGACAGTCTGTGGAGAGAGGGACATGGCGAGGAACTGAGACAGAGTCTGCGGAGAGAGGAACAGAGCGAGGAACTGAGACAGAGTCTGCGGAGAGAGGACAGAGCGAAGAACTGAGACACAGTCTGTGGAGAAAGGGACAGAGCGAGGAACTGAGACAGAGTCTGTGGAGAGAGGGACAGAGCGAGGAACTGAGACACAGTCTGTGGAGAGAGGACAGAGCGAGGAACTGAGACAGAGTCTGCGGAGAAAGGACAGAGCGAGGAACTGAGACAGAGTCTGTGGAGAGAGGACAGAGCGAGGAACTGAGACAGAGTCTGTGGAGAGAGGGACAGAGCGAGGAACTGAGACAGAGTCTGCGGAGAAAGGGACAGAGCGAGGAACTGAGACAGAGTCTGTGGAGAGAGGGACAGAGCGAGGAACTGAGACAGAGTCTGTGGAGAGAGGGACAGAGCGAGGAACTGAAACAGAGTCTGCGGAGAGAGGACAGAGCGAGGAACTGAGACAGAGGCTGCGGAGAGAGGACAGAGCGAGGAACTGAGACGGAGTCTGTGGAGAGAGGGACAGAGCGAGGAACTGAGACAGAGTCTGTGGAGAGAGGACAGAGCGAGGAACTGAGACAGAGAGGACAGAGCGAGGAACTGAGACGGAGTCTGTGGTGAGAGGGACAGAGCGAGAAACTGAAACAGAGTCTGTGGTGAGAGGACAGAGCGAGGAACTGAGACAGAGTGTGTGGGGAGAGGATAGAGCGAGGAACTGAGACAGAGTCTGTGGAGAGAGGGACAGAGCGAGGAACTGAGACAGAGTCTGCGGAGATAGGACACAGCGAGGAACTGAGACAGAGTCTGCGGAGAGAGAACAGAGCGAGGAACTGAGACAGAGTCTGTGGGGAGAGGGACAGAGCGAGGAACTGAGACAGAGTCTGTGAAGAGAGGACAGAGCGAGGAACTGAGACAGAGTCTGCGGAGAGAGGACAGAGCGAGGAACTGAGACAGAGTCTGTGAAGAGAGGACAGAGCGAGGAACTGAGACAGAGTCTGTGGAGAGAGGGACAGAGCGAGGAACTGAGACAGAGTCTGTGAAGAGAGGACAGAGCGAGGAACTGAGACAGAGTCTGCGGAGAGAGGACAGAGCGAGGAACTGAGACAGAGTCTGTGGGGAGAGGATAGAGCGAGGAACTGAGACAGAGTCTGCGGAGAAAGGACAGAGCGAGGAACTGAGACAGAGACTGTGGAGAGAGGGACAGAGCGAGGAACTGAGACGGAGTCTGTGGAGAGAGGACAGAGCGAGGAACTGAGACAGAGTCTGTGGAGAGAGGACAGAGCGAGGAACTGAGGCAGAGTCTGCGGAGAGAGGACAGAGCGAGGAACTGAGACGGAGCCTGTGGAGAGAGGACAGAGCGAGGAACTGAGACTGTCTGTGGAGAGAGGGACAGAGCGAGGAACTGAGACAGAGTCTGCGGAGAGAGGAACAGAGCGAGGAACTGAGACAGAGTCTGCGGAGAGAGGACAGAGCGAGGAACTGAGACACAGTCTGTGGAGAGAGGGACAGAGCGAGGAACTGAGACAGTCTGTGGAGAGAGGACCGAGCGAGGAACTGAGACAGAGTCTGCGGAGAAAGGACAGAGCGAGGAACTGAGACAGAGTCTGTGGTGAGAGGGACAGAGCGAGGAACTGAGACACAGTCTGTGGTGAGAGGGACAGAGCGAGGAACTGAGACCGAGTCTTTGGAGAGAGGACACAGCGAGGAACTGAGACAGTCTGTGGAGAGAGGACAGAGCGAGGAACTGAGACGGAGTCTGTGGAGAGAAGACAGAGCGAGGATCTGAGACAGTCTGCGGAGAGAGGGACAGAGCGAGGAACTGAGACGGAGTCTGTGGGGAGAGGGACAGAGCGAGGAACTGAGACACAGTCTGTGGAGAGAGGGACAGAGCGAGGAACTGAGACGGAGTCTGTGGTGAGAGGACAGAGCGAGGAACTGAGACAGAGTCTGTGGGGACAGGACAGAGCGAGGAACCTAGACAGAGTCTGCGGAGAGAGGACAGAGCGAGGAACTGAGACAGAGTCTGTGGAGAGAGGGACAGAGCGAGGAACTGAGACACAGTCTGTGGAGAGAGGGACAGAGCGAGGAACTGAGACGGAGTCTGTGGTGAGAGGTCAGAGCGAGGAACTGAGACAGAGTCTGTGGGGACAGGACAGAGCGAGGAACCTAGACAGAGTCTGCGGAGAGAGGACAGAGCGAGGAACTGAGACAGAGTCTGCGGAGAGAGGACAGAGCGAGGAACTGAGACAGAGTCTGTGGAGAGAGGGACAGAGCGAGGAACTGAGACAGAGTCTGTGGGGAGAGGATAGAGCGAGGAACTGAGACACAGTCTGTGGAGAGAGGGACAGAGCGAGGAACTGAGACAGAGTCTGCGGAGAAAGGACAGAGCGAGGAACTGAGACACAGTCTGTGGAGGGAGGACAGAGCGAGGAACTGAGACAGTCTGTGGAGAGAGGGACAGAGCGAGGAACTGAGACGGAGTCTGTGGAGAGAGGACACAGCGAGGAACTGAGACAGAGTCTGCGGAGAGAGGGACAGAGCGAGGAACTGAGATGGAGTCTGTGGAGAGAGGGACAGAGCGAGGAACTGAGACAGAGTCTGTGGAGAGAGGACAGAGCGAGGAACTGAGACAGTCTGTGGAGAGAGGGACAGAGCGAGGAACTGAGACAGAGTCTGTGGAGAGAGGGACAGAGCGAGGAACTGAGACAGAGTCTGCGGAGAGAGGACAGAGCGAGGAACTGAGACACAGTCTGTGGAGAGAGGGACAGAGCGAGGAACTGAGACAGAGTCTGTGGAGAGAGGGACAGAGCGAGGAACTGAGACACAGTCTGTGGAGAGAGGACAGAGCGAGGAACTGAGACAGAGTCTGCGGAGAAAGGACAGAGCGAGGAACTGAGACAGAGTCTGTGGTGAGAGGGACAGAGCGAGGAACTGAGACACAGTCTGTGGTGAGAGGGACAGAGCGAGGAACTGAGACAGAGTCTGTGGGGAGAGGACAGAGCGAGGAACTGAGACCGAGTCTTTGGAGAGAGGACACAGCGAGGAACTGAGACAGTCTGTGGAGAGAGGACAGAGCGAGGAACTGAGACGGAGTCTGTGGAGAGAAGACAGAGCGAGGATCTGAGACAGTCTGCGGAGAGAGGGACAGAGCGAGGAACTGAGACGGAGTCTGTGGGGAGAGGGACAGAGCGAGGAACTGAGACACAGTCTGTGGAGAGAGGGACAGAGCGAGGAACTGAGACGGAGTCTGTGGTGAGAGGACAGAGCGAGGAACTGAGACAGAGTCTGTGGGGACAGGACAGAGCGAGGAACCTAGACAGAGTCTGCGGAGAGAGGACAGAGCGAGGAACTGAGACAGAGTCTGTGGAGAGAGGGACAGAGCGAGGAACTGAGACACAGTTTGTGGAGAGAGGGACAGAGCGAGGAACTGAGACGGAGTCTGTGGTGAGAGGTCAGAGCGAGGAACTGAGACAGAGTCTGTGGGGACAGGACAGAGCGAGGAACCTAGACAGAGTCTGCGGAGAGAGGACAGAGCGAGGAACTGAGACAGAGTCTGCGGAGAGAGGACAGAGCGAGGAACTGAGACAGAGTCTGTGGAGAGAGGGACAGAGCGAGGAACTGAGACAGAGTCTGTGGGGAGAGGATAGAGCGACGAACTGAGACACAGTCTGTGGAGAGAGGGACAGAGCGAGGAACTGAGACAGAGTCTGCGGAGAAAGGACAGAGCGAGGAACTGAGACACAGTCTGTGGAGAGAGGACAGAGCGAGGAACTGAGACAGTCTGTGGAGAGAGGGACAGAGCGAGGAACTGAGACGGAGTCTGTGGAGAGAGGACACAGCGAGGAACTGAGACAGAGTCTGCGGAGAGAGGGACAGAGCGAGGAACTGAGATGGAGTCTGGAGAGAGGGACAGAGCGAGGAACTGAGACAGAGTCTGCGGAGAAAGGACAGAGCGAGGAACTGAGACAGAGACTGTGGAGAGAGGGACAGAGCGAGGAACTGAGACGGAGTCTGGAGAGAGGACAGAGCGAGGAACTGAGGCAGAGTCTGCGGAGAGAGGACAGAGCGAGGAACTGAGACGGAGCCTGTGGAGAGAGGACAGAGCGAGGAACTGAGACAGTCTGTGGAGAGAGGGACAGAGCGAGGAACTGAGACAGTCTGTGGAGAGAGGACAGAGCGAGGAACTGAGACAGAGTCTGCGGAGCAGGAACAGAGCGAGGAACTGAGACAGAGTCTGCGGAGAGAGGACAGAGCGAGGAACTGAGACACAGTCTGTGGAGAGAGGGACAGAGCGAGGAACTGAGACAGAGTCTGTGGAGAGAGGGACAGAGCGAGGAACTGAGACACAGTCTGTGGAGAGAGGACAGAGCGAGGAACTGAGACAGTGTCTGTGGTGAGAGGGACAGAGCGAGGAACTGAGACACAGTCTGTGGAGAGAGGGACAGAGCGAGGAACTGAGACAGAGTCTGTGGTGAGAGGGACAGAGCGAGGAACTGAGACCGAGTCTGTGGAGAGAGGACACAGCGAGGAACTGAGACAGTCTGTGGAGAGAGGACAGAGCGAGGAACTGAGACGGAGTCTGCGGAGAGAAGACAGAGCGAGGATCTGAGACAGTCTGCGGAGAGAGGGACAGAGAGAGGAACTGAGACGGAGTCTGTGGGGAGAGGGACAGAGCGAGGAACTGAGACAGAGTCTGTGGAGAGAGGGACAGAGCGAGGAACTGAGACAGTGTCTGTGGTGAGAGGGACAGAGCGAGGAACTGAGACACAGTCTGTGGAGAGAGGGACAGAGCGAGGAACTGAGACAGAGTCTGTGGTGAGAGGGACAGAGCGAGGAACTGAGACCGAGTCTGTGGAGAGAGGACACAGCGAGGAACTGAGACAGTCTGTGGAGAGAGGACAGAGCGAGGAACTGAGACGGAGTCTGCGGAGAGAAGACAGAGCGAGGATCTGAGACAGTCTGCGGAGAGAGGGACAGAGCGAGGAACTGAGACGGAGTCTGTGGGGAGAGGGACAGAGCGAGGAACTGAGACACAGTCTGTGGAGAGAGGGACAGAGCGAGGAACTGAGACGGAGTCTGTGGTGAGAGGACAGAGCGAGGAACTGAGACAGAGTCTGTGGGGACAGGACAGAGCGAGGAACCTAGACAGAGTCTGCGGAGAGAGGACAGAGCGAGGAACTGAGACAGAGTCTGCGGAGAGAGGACAGAGCGAGGAACTGAGACAGAGTCTGTGGAGAGAGGACAGAGCGAGGAACTGAGACAGAGTCTGCGGAGAGAGGACAGAGCGAGGAACCTAGACAGAGTCTGCGGAGAGAGGACAGAGCGAGGAACTGAGACAGAGTCTGCGGAGAGAGGACAGAGCGAGGAACTGAGACAGAGTCTGTGGAGAGAGGACAGAGCGAGGAACTGAGACAGAGTCTGCGGAGAGAGGTCAGAGCGAGGAACTGAGACAGAGTCTGCGGAGAGAGGACAGAGCGAGGAACTGAGACAGAGTCTGTGGAGTGAGGGACAGAGCGAGGAACTGAGACAGAGTCTACGGAGAAAGGACAGAGCGAGGAACTGAGACACAGTCTGTGGAGAGAGGACAGAGCGAGGAACTGAGACAGTCTGTGGAGAGAGGGACAGAGCGAGGAACTGAGACAGAGTCTACGGAGAGAGGACAGAGCGAGGAACTGAGACACAGTCTGTGGAGAGAGGGACAGAGCGAGGAACTGAGACGGAGTCTGTGGTGAGAGGTCAGAGCGAGGAACTGAGACAGAGTCTGTGGGGACAGGACAGAGCGAGGAACCTAGACAGAGTCTGCGGAGAGAGGACAGAGCGAGGAACTGAGACAGAGTCTGCGGAGAGGGGGACAGAGCGAGGAACTGAGACAGAGTCTGTGGAGAGAGGGACAGAGCGAGGAACTGAGACAGAGTCTGTGGGGAGAGGATAGAGCGAGGAACTGAGACACAGTCTGTGGAGAGAGGGACAGAGCGAGGAACTGAGACAGAGTCTGCGGAGAAAGGACAGAGCGAGGAACTGAGACACAGTCTGTGGAGAGAGGACAGAGCGAGGAACTGAGACAGTCTGTGGAGAGAGGGACAGAGCGAGGAACTGAGACGGAGTCTGTGGAGAGAGGACACAGCGAGGAACTGAGACAGAGTCTGCGGAGAGAGGGACAGAGCGAGGAACTGAGATGGAGTCTGTGGAGAGAGGGACAGAGCGAGGAACTGAGACAGAGTCTGTGGAGAGAGGACAGAGCGAGGAACTGAGACAGTCTGTGGAGAGAGGGACAGAGCGAGGAACTGAGACAGAGTCTGTGGAGAGAGGGACAGAGCGAGGAACTGAGACGGAGTCTGTGGAGAGAGGACACAGCGAGGAACTGAGACAGAGTCTGCGGAGAGAGGGACAGAGCGAGGAACTGAGATGGAGTCTGTGGAGAGAGGGACAGAGCGAGGAACTGAGACAGAGTCTGTGGAGAGAGGGACAGAGCGAGGAACTGAGACAGAGTCTGTGGAGAGAGGGACAGAGCGAGGAACTGAGACAGAGTCTGTGGTGAGAGGACAGAGCGAGGAACTGAGACAGAGTCTGTGGAGAGAGGGACAGAGCGAGGAACTGAGACAGTCTGTGGAGAGAGGGACAGAGCGAGGAACTGAGACAGAGTCTGTGGGGAGAGCATAGAGCGAGGAACTGAGACACAGTCTGTGGAGAGAGGGACAGAGCGAGGAACTGAGACACAGTCTGTGGAGAGAGGGACAGAGCGAGGAACTGAGACAGAGTCTGTGGAGAGAGGGACAGAGCGAGGAACTGAGACAGTCTGTGGAGAGAGGGACAGAGCGAGGAACTGAGACAGAGTCTGTGGGGAGAGCATAGAGCGAGGAACTGAGACACAGTCTGTGGAGAGAGGGACAGAGCGAGGAACTGAGACAGAGTCTGTGAAGAGAGGACAGAGCGAGGAACTGAGACAGAGTCTGCGGAGAGAGGACAGAGCGAGGAACTGAGACAGAGTCTGTGGGGAGAGGATAGAGCGAGGAACTGAGACAGAGTCTGCGGAGAAAGGACAGAGCGAGGAAATGAGACAGAGACTGTGGAGAGAGGGACAGAGCGAGGAACTGAGACGGAGTCTGTGGAGAGAGGACAGAGCGAGGAACTGAGGCAGAGTCTGCGGAGAGAGGACAGAGCGAGGAACTGAGACGGAGCCTGTGGAGAGAGGACAGAGCGAGGAACTGAGACAGTCTGTGGAGAGAGGGACAGAGCGAGGAACTGAGACAGTCTGTGGAGAGAGGACAGAGCGAGGAACTGAGACAGAGTCTGTGGAGAGAGGAACAGAGCGAGGAACTGAGACAGAGTCTGCGGAGAGAGGACAGAGCGAGGAACTGAGACACAGTCTGTGGAGAGAGGGACAGAGCGAGGAACTGAGACACAGTCTGTGGAGAGAGGACAGAGCGAGGAACTGAGACAGTGTCTGTGGTGAGAGGGACAGAGCGAGGAACTGAGACACAGTCTGTGGAGAGAGGGACAGAGCGAGGAACTGAGACGGAGTCTGCGGAGAGAAGACAGAGCGAGGATCTGAGACAGTCTGCGGAGAGAGGGACAGAGAGAGGAACTGAGACGGAGTCTGTGGGGAGAGGGACAGAGCGAGGAACTGAGACAGAGTCTGTGGAGAGAGGGACAGAGCGAGGAACTGAGACAGTGTCTGTGGTGAGAGGGACAGAGCGAGGAACTGAGACACAGTCTGTGGAGAGAGGGACAGAGCGAGGAACTGAGACAGAGTCTGTGGTGAGAGGGACAGAGCGAGGAACTGAGACCGAGTCTGTGGAGAGAAGACAGAGCGAGGATCTGAGACAGTCTGCGGAGAGAGGGACAGAGCGAGGAACTGAGACTGAGTCTGTGGGGAGAGGGACAGAGCGAGGAACTGAGACACAGTCTGTGGAGAGAGGGACAGAGCGAGGAACTGAGACAGAGTCTGTGGGGACAGGACAGAGCGAGCAACCTAGACAGAGTCTGCGGAGAGAGGACAGAGCGAGGAACTGAGACAGAGTCTGTGGAGAGAGGGACAGAGCGAGGAACTGAGACGGAGTCTGTGGTGAGAGGACAGAGCGAGGAACTGAGACAGAGTCTGTGGGGACAGGACAGAGCGAGGAACCTAGACAGAGTCTGCGGAGAGAGGACAGAGCGAGGAACTGAGACAGAGTCTGCGGAGAGAGGACAGAGCGAGGAACTGAGACAGAGTCTGTGGAGAGAGGACAGAGCGAGGAACTGAGACAGAGTCTGCGGAGAGAGGACAGAGCGAGGAACCTAGACAGAGTCTGCGGAGAGAGGACAGAGCGAGGAACTGAGACAGAGTCTGCGGAGAGAGGACAGAGCGAGGAACTGAGACAGAGTCTGTGGAGAGAGGACAGAGCGAGGAACTGAGACAGAGTCTGCGGAGAGAGGACAGAGCGAGGAACTGAGACAGAGTCTGCGGAGAGAGGACAGAGCGAGGAACTGAGACAGAGTCTGTGGAGAGAGGGACAGAGCGAGGAACTGAGACAGAGTCTACGGAGAAAGGACAGAGCGAGGAACTGAGACACAGTCTGTGGAGAGAGGACAGAGCGAGGAACTGAGACAGTCTGTGGAGAGAGGGACAGAGCGAGGAACTGAGACAGAGTCTACGGAGAGAGGACAGAGCGAGGAACTGAGACAGAGTCTGTGGAGAGAGGGACAGAGCGAGGAACTGAGACGGAGTCTGTGGAGAGAGGACACAGCGAGGAACTGAGACAGAGTCTGCGGAGAGAGGGACAGAGCGAGGAACTGAGATGGAGTCTGTGGAGAGAGGGACAGAGCGAGGAACTGAGACAGAGTCTGTGGAGAGAGGGACAGAGCGAGGAACTGAGATAGAGTCTGTGGTGAGAGGACAGAGCGAGGAACTGAGACAGTCTATGGAGAGAGGGACAGAGCGAGGAACTGAGACACAGTCTGTGGAGAGAGGGACAGAGCGAGGAACTGAGACGGAGTCTGTGGTGAGAGGACAGAGCGAGGAACTGAGACAGAGTCTGTGGGGACAGGACAGAGCGAGGAACCTAGACAGAGTCTGCGGAGAGAGGACAGAGCGAGGAACTGAGACAGAGTCTGTGGAGAGAGGGACAGAGCGAGGAACTGAGACACAGTCTGTGGAGAGAGGGACAGAGCGAGGAACTGAGACGGAGTCTGTGGTGAGAGGTCAGAGCGAGGAACTGAGACAGAGTCTGTGGGGACAGGACAGAGCGAGGAACCTAGACAGAGTCTGCGGAGAGAGGACAGAGCGAGGAACTGAGACAGAGTCTGCGGAGAGGGGGACAGAGCGAGGAACTGAGACAGAGTCTGTGGAGAGAGGGACAGAGCGAGGAACTGAGACAGAGTCTGTGGGGAGAGGATAGAGCGAGGAACTGAGACACAGTCTGTGGAGAGAGGGACAGAGCGAGGAACTGAGACAGAGTCTACGGAGAAAGGACAGAGCGAGGAACTGAGACACAGTCTGTGGAGAGAGGACAGAGCGAGGAACTGAGACAGTCTGTGGAGAGAGGGACAGAGCGAGGAACTGAGACGGAGTCTGTGGAGAGAGGACACAGCGAGGAACTGAGACAGAGTCTGCGGAGAGAGGGACAGAGCGAGGAACTGAGATGGAGTCTGTGGAGAGAGGGACAGAGCGAGGAACTGAGACAGAGTCTGTGGAGAGAGGACAAAGCGAGGAACTGAGACAGTCTGTGGAGAGAGGGACAGAGCGAGGAACTGAAACAGAGTCTGTGGAGAGAGGGACAGAGCGAGGAACTGAGACGGAGTCTGTGGAGAGAGGACACAGCGAGGAACTGAAACGGAGCCTGTGGAGAGAGGACAGAGCGAGGAACTGAGACAGTCTGTGGAGAGAGGGACAGAGCGAGGAACTGAGACAGTCTGTGGAGAGAGGACAGAGCGAGGAACTGAGACAGAGTCTGCGGAGAGAGGAACAGAGCGAGGAACTGAGACAGAGTCTGCGGAGAGAGGACAGAGCGAGGAACTGAGACACAGTCTGTGGAGAGAGGGACAGAGCGAGGAACTGAGACAGAGTCTGTGGAGAGAGGGACAGAGCGAGGAACTGAGACACAGTCTGTGGAGAGAGGACAGAGCGAGGAACTGAGACAGAGTCTGCGGAGAAAGGACAGAGCGAGGAACTGAGACAGAGTCTGTGGAGAGAGGACAGAGCGAGGAACTGAGACAGAGTCTGTGGAGAGAGGGACAGAGCGAGGAACTGAGACAGTGTCTGTGGTGAGAGGGACAGAGCGAGGAACTGAGACACAGTCTGTGGAGAGAGGGACAGAGCGAGGAACTGAGACAGAGTCTGTGGTGAGAGGGACAGAGCGAGGAACTGAGACCGAGTCTGTGGAGAGAGGACACAGCGAGGAACTGAGACAGTCTGTGGAGAGAGGACAGAGCGAGGAACTGAGACGGAGTCTGCGGAGAGAAGACAGAGCGAGGATCTGAGACAGTCTGCGGAGAGAGGGACAGAGCGAGGAACTGAGACGGAGTCTGTGGGGAGAGGGACAGAGCGAGGAACTGAGACACAGTCTGTGGAGAGAGGGACAGAGCGAGGAACTGAGACGGAGTCTGTGGTGAGAGGACAGAGCGAGGAACTGAGACAGAGTCTGTGGGGACAGGACAGAGCGAGCAACCTAGACAGAGTCTGCGGAGAGAGGACAGAGCGAGGAACTGAGACAGAGTCTGTGGAGAGAGGGACAGAGCGAGGAACTGAGACGGAGTCTGTGGTGAGAGGACAGAGCGAGGAACTGAGACAGAGTCTGTGGGGACAGGACAGAGCGAGGAACCTAGACAGAGTCTGCGGAGAGAGGACAGAGCGAGGAACTGAGACAGAGTCTGCAGAGAGAGGACAGAGCGAGGAACTGAGACAGAGTCTGTGGAGAGAGGACAGAGCGAGGAACTGAGACAGAGTCTGCGGAGAGAGGACAGAGCGAGGAACTGAGACAGAGTCTGCGGAGAGAGGACAGAGCGAGGAACTGAGACAGAGTCTGTGGAGAGAGGGACAGAGCGAGGAACTGAGACAGAGTCTGTGGGGAGAGGATAGAGCGAGGAACTGAGACACAGTCTGTGGAGAGAGGGACAGAGCGAGGAACTGAGACAGAGTCTACGGAGAAAGGACAGAGCGAGGAACTGAGACACAGTCTGTGGAGAGAGGACAGAGCGAGGAACTGAGACAGTCTGTGGAGAGAGGAACAGAGCGAGGAACTGAGACGGAGTCTGTGGAGAGAGGACACAGCGAGGAACTGAGACAGAGTCTGCGGAGAGAGGGACAGAGCGAGGAACTGAGATGGAGTCTGTGGAGAGAGGGACAGAGCGAGGAACTGAGACAGAGTCTGTGGAGAGAGGGACAGAGCGAGGAACTGAGACAGAGTCTGCAGAGAGAGGACAGAGCGAGGAACTGAGACAGAGTCTGTGGAGAGAGGACAGAGCGAGGAACTGAGACAGAGTCTGCGGAGAGAGGACAGAGCGAGGAACTGAGACAGAGTCTGCGGAGAGAGGACAGAGCGAGGAACTGAGACAGAGTCTGTGGAGAGAGGGACAGAGCGAGGAACTGAGACAGAGTCTGTGGGGAGAGGATAGAGCGAGGAACTGAGACACAGTCTGTGGAGAGAGGGACAGAGCGAGGAACTGAGACAGAGTCTACGGAGAAAGGACAGAGCGAGGAACTGAGACACAGTCTGTGGAGAGAGGACAGAGCGAGGAACTGAGACAGTCTGTGGAGAGAGGGACAGAGCGAGGAACTGAGACAGAGTCTACGGAGAGAGGACAGAGCGAGGAACTGAGACAGAGTCTGTGGAGAGAGGGACAGAGCGAGGAACTGAGACGGAGTCTGTGGAGAGAGGACACAGCGAGGAACTGAGACAGAGTCTGCGGAGAGAGGGACAGAGCGAGGAACTGAGATGGAGTCTGTGGAGAGAGGGACAGAGCGAGGAACTGAGACAGAGTCTGTGGAGAGAGGGACAGAGCGAGGAACTGAGATAGAGTCTGTGGTGAGAGGACAGAGCGAGGAACTGAGACAGAGTCTGTGGAGAGAGGGACAGAGCGAGGAACTGAGACAGTCTGTGGAGAGAGGGACAGAGCGAGGAACTGAGACACAGTCTGTGGAGAGAGGGACAGAGCGAGGAACTGAGACGGAGTCTGTGGTGAGAGGACAGAGCGAGGAACTGAGACAGAGTCTGTGGGGACAGGACAGAGCGAGGAACCTAGACAGAGTCTGCGGAGAGAGGACAGAGCGAGGAACTGAGACAGAGTCTGTGGAGAGAGGGACAGAGCGAGGAACTGAGACACAGTCTGTGGAGAGAGGGACAGAGCGAGGAACTGAGACGGAGTCTGTGGTGAGAGGTCAGAGCGAGGAACTGAGATAGAGTCTGTGGGGACAGGACAGAGCGAGGAACCTAGACAGAGTCTGCGGAGAAAGGACAGAGCGAGGAACTGAGACAGAGACTGTGGAGAGAGGGACAGAGCGAGGAACTGAGACGGAGTCTGTGGAGAGAGGACAGAGCGAGGAACTGAGGCAGAGTCTGCGGAGAGAGGACAGAGCGAGGAACTGAGACGGAGCCTGTGGAGAGAGGACAGAGCGAGGAACTGAGACAGTCTGTGGAGAGAGGGACAGAGCGAGGAACTGAGACAGTCTGTGGAGAGAGGACAGAGCGAGGAACTGAGACAGAGTCTGCGGAGAGAGGAACAGAGCGAGGAACTGAGACAGAGTCTGCGGAGAGAGGCAGAGCGAGGAACTGAGACACAGTCTGTGGAGAGAGGGACAGAGCGAGGAACTGAGACAGAGTCTGTGGAGAGAGGGACAGAGCGAGGAACTGAGACACAGTCTGTGGAGAGAGGACAGAGCGAGGAACTGAGACAGAGTCTGCGGAGAGAGGACAGAGCGAGGAACCTAGACAGAGTCTGCGGAGAGAGGACAGAGCGAGGAACTGAGACAGAGTCTGTGGAGAGAGGGACAGAGCGAGGAACTGAGACGGAGTCTGTGGAGAGAGGGACAGAGCGAGGAACTGAGACGGAGTCTGTGGTGAGAGGACAGAGCGAGGAACTGAGACAGAGTCTGTGGGGACAGGACAGAGCGAGGAACCTGGACAGAGTCTGTGGAGAGAGGACAGAGCGAGGAACTGAGACAGAGTCTGCGGAGAGAGGACAGAGCGAGGAACTGAGACAGAGTCTGCGGAGAGAGGACAGAGCGAGGAACTGAGACAGAGTCTGTGGAGAGAGGGACAGAGCGAGGAACTGAGACAGAGTCTGTGGGGAGAGGATAGAGCGAGGAACTGAGACACAGTCTGTGGAGAGAGGGACAGAGCGAGGAACTGAGACAGAGTCTACGGAGAAAGGACAGAGCGAGGAACTGAGACACAGTCTGTGGAGAGAGGACAGAGCGAGGAACTGAGACAGTCTGTGGAGAGAGGGACAGAGCGAGGAACTGAGACAGAGTCTACGGAGAGAGGACAGAGCGAGGAACTGAGACAGAGTCTGTGGAGAGAGGGACAGAGCGAGGAACTGAGACGGAGTCTGTGGAGAGAGGACACAGCGAGGAACTGAGACAGAGTCTGCGGAGAGAGGGACAGAGCGAGGAACTGAGACACAGTCTGTGGAGAGAGGGACAGAGCGAGGAACTGAGACGGAGTCTGTGGTGAGAGGTCAGAGCGAGGAACTGAGACAGAGTCTGTGGGGACAGGACAGAGCGAGGAACCTAGACAGAGTCTGCGGAGAGAGGACAGAGCGAGGAACTGAGACAGAGTCTGTGGAGAGAGGGACAGAGCGAGGAACTGAGATAGAGTCTGTGGTGAGAGGACAGAGCGAGGAACTGAGACAGTCTATGGAGAGAGGGACAGAGCGAGGAACTGAGACACAGTCTGTGGAGAGAGGGACAGAGCGAGGAACTGAGACGGAGTCTGTGGTGAGAGGACAGAGCGAGGAACTGAGACAGAGTCTGTGGGGACAGGACAGAGCGAGGAACCTAGACAGAGTCTGCGGAGAGAGGACAGAGCGAGGAACTGAGACAGAGTCTGTGGAGAGAGGGACAGAGCGAGGAACTGAGACACAGTCTGTGGAGAGAGGGACAGAGCGAGGAACTGAGACGGAGTCTGTGGTGAGAGGTCAGAGCGAGGAACTGAGACAGAGTCTGTGGGGACAGGACAGAGCGAGGAACCTAGACAGAGTCTGCGGAGAGAGGACAGAGCGAGGAACTGAGACAGAGTCTGCGGAGAGGGGGACAGAGCGAGGAACTGAGACAGAGTCTGTGGAGAGAGGGACAGAGCGAGGAACTGAGACAGAGTCTGTGGGGAGAGGATAGAGCGAGGAACTGAGACACAGTCTGTGGAGAGAGGGACAGAGCGAGGAACTGAGACAGAGTCTACGGAGAAAGGACAGAGCGAGGAACTGAGACACAGTCTGTGGAGAGAGGACAGAGCGAGGAACTGAGACAGTCTGTGGAGAGAGGGACAGAGCGAGGAACTGAGACGGAGTCTGTGGAGAGAGGACACAGCGAGGAACTGAGACAGAGTCTGCGGAGAGAGGGACAGAGCGAGGAACTGAGATGGAGTCTGTGGAGAGAGGGACAGAGCGAGGAACTGAGACAGAGTCTGTGGAGAGAGGACAAAGCGAGGAACTGAGACAGTCTGTGGAGAGAGGGACAGAGCGAGGAACTGAAACAGAGTCTGTGGAGAGAGGGACAGAGCGAGGAACTGAGACGGAGTCTGTGGAGAGAGGACACAGCGAGGAACTGAAACGGAGCCTGTGGAGAGAGGACAGAGCGAGGAACTGAGACAGTCTGTGGAGAGAGGGACAGAGCGAGGAACTGAGACAGTCTGTGGAGAGAGGACAGAGCGAGGAACTGAGACAGAGTCTGCGGAGAGAGGAACAGAGCGAGGAACTGAGACAGAGTCTGCGGAGAGAGGACAGAGCGAGGAACTGAGACACAGTCTGTGGAGAGAGGGACAGAGCGAGGAACTGAGACAGAGTCTGTGGAGAGAGGGACAGAGCGAGGAACTGAGACACAGTCTGTGGAGAGAGGACAGAGCGAGGAACTGAGACAGAGTCTGCGGAGAAAGGACAGAGCGAGGAACTGAGACAGAGTCTGTGGAGAGAGGACAGAGCGAGGAACTGAGACAGAGTCTGTGGAGAGAGGGACAGAGCGAGGAACTGAGACAGTGTCTGTGGTGAGAGGGACAGAGCGAGGAACTGAGACACAGTCTGTGGAGAGAGGGACAGAGCGAGGAACTGAGACAGAGTCTGTGGTGAGAGGGACAGAGCGAGGAACTGAGACCGAGTCTGTGGAGAGAGGACACAGCGAGGAACTGAGACAGTCTGTGGAGAGAGGACAGAGCGAGGAACTGAGACGGAGTCTGCGGAGAGAAGACAGAGCGAGGATCTGAGACAGTCTGCGGAGAGAGGGACAGAGCGAGGAACTGAGACGGAGTCTGTGGGGAGAGGGACAGAGCGAGGAACTGAGACACAGTCTGTGGAGAGAGGGACAGAGCGAGGAACTGAGACGGAGTCTGTGGTGAGAGGACAGAGCGAGGAACTGAGACAGAGTCTGTGGGGACAGGACAGAGCGAGCAACCTAGACAGAGTCTGCGGAGAGAGGACAGAGCGAGGAACTGAGACAGAGTCTGTGGAGAGAGGGACAGAGCGAGGAACTGAGACGGAGTCTGTGGTGAGAGGACAGAGCGAGGAACTGAGACAGAGTCTGTGGGGACAGGACAGAGCGAGGAACCTAGACAGAGTCTGCGGAGAGAGGACAGAGCGAGGAACTGAGACAGAGTCTGCAGAGAGAGGACAGAGCGAGGAACTGAGACAGAGTCTGTGGAGAGAGGACAGAGCGAGGAACTGAGACAGAGTCTGCGGAGAGAGGACAGAGCGAGGAACTGAGACAGAGTCTGCGGAGAGAGGACAGAGCGAGGAACTGAGACAGAGTCTGTGGAGAGAGGGACAGAGCGAGGAACTGAGACAGAGTCTGTGGGGAGAGGATAGAGCGAGGAACTGAGACACAGTCTGTGGAGAGAGGGACAGAGCGAGGAACTGAGACAGAGTCTACGGAGAAAGGACAGAGCGAGGAACTGAGACACAGTCTGTGGAGAGAGGACAGAGCGAGGAACTGAGACAGTCTGTGGAGAGAGGAACAGAGCGAGGAACTGAGACGGAGTCTGTGGAGAGAGGACACAGCGAGGAACTGAGACAGAGTCTGCGGAGAGAGGGACAGAGCGAGGAACTGAGATGGAGTCTGTGGAGAGAGGGACAGAGCGAGGAACTGAGACAGAGTCTGTGGAGAGAGGGACAGAGCGAGGAACTGAGACAGAGTCTGCAGAGAGAGGACAGAGCGAGGAACTGAGACAGAGTCTGTGGAGAGAGGACAGAGCGAGGAACTGAGACAGAGTCTGCGGAGAGAGGACAGAGCGAGGAACTGAGACAGAGTCTGCGGAGAGAGGACAGAGCGAGGAACTGAGACAGAGTCTGTGGAGAGAGGGACAGAGCGAGGAACTGAGACAGAGTCTGTGGGGAGAGGATAGAGCGAGGAACTGAGACACAGTCTGTGGAGAGAGGGACAGAGCGAGGAACTGAGACAGAGTCTACGGAGAAAGGACAGAGCGAGGAACTGAGACACAGTCTGTGGAGAGAGGACAGAGCGAGGAACTGAGACAGTCTGTGGAGAGAGGGACAGAGCGAGGAACTGAGACAGAGTCTACGGAGAGAGGACAGAGCGAGGAACTGAGACAGAGTCTGTGGAGAGAGGGACAGAGCGAGGAACTGAGACGGAGTCTGTGGAGAGAGGACACAGCGAGGAACTGAGACAGAGTCTGCGGAGAGAGGGACAGAGCGAGGAACTGAGATGGAGTCTGTGGAGAGAGGGACAGAGCGAGGAACTGAGACAGAGTCTGTGGAGAGAGGGACAGAGCGAGGAACTGAGATAGAGTCTGTGGTGAGAGGACAGAGCGAGGAACTGAGACAGAGTCTGTGGAGAGAGGGACAGAGCGAGGAACTGAGACAGTCTGTGGAGAGAGGGACAGAGCGAGGAACTGAGACGGAGTCTGTGGTGAGAGGACAGAGCGAGGAACTGAGACAGAGTCTGTGGGGACAGGACAGAGCGAGGAACCTAGACAGAGTCTGCGGAGAGAGGACAGAGCGAGGAACTGAGACAGAGTCTGTGGAGAGAGGGACAGAGCGAGGAACTGAGACACAGTCTGTGGAGAGAGGGACAGAGCGAGGAACTGAGACGGAGTCTGTGGTGAGAGGTCAGAGCGAGGAACTGAGATAGAGTCTGTGGGGACAGGACAGAGCGAGGAACCTAGACAGAGTCTGCGGAGAAAGGACAGAGCGAGGAACTGAGACAGAGACTGTGGAGAGAGGGACAGAGCGAGGAACTGAGACGGAGTCTGTGGAGAGAGGACAGAGCGAGGAACTGAGGCAGAGTCTGCGGAGAGAGGACAGAGCGAGGAACTGAGACGGAGCCTGTGGAGAGAGGACAGAGCGAGGAACTGAGACAGTCTGTGGAGAGAGGGACAGAGCGAGGAACTGAGACAGTCTGTGGAGAGAGGACAGAGCGAGGAACTGAGACAGAGTCTGCGGAGAGAGGAACAGAGCGAGGAACTGAGACAGAGTCTGCGGAGAGAGGCAGAGCGAGGAACTGAGACACAGTCTGTGGAGAGAGGGACAGAGCGAGGAACTGAGACAGAGTCTGTGGAGAGAGGGACAGAGCGAGGAACTGAGACACAGTCTGTGGAGAGAGGACAGAGCGAGGAACTGAGACAGAGTCTGCGGAGAGAGGACAGAGCGAGGAACCTAGACAGAGTCTGCGGAGAGAGGACAGAGCGAGGAACTGAGACAGAGTCTGTGGAGAGAGGGACAGAGCGAGGAACTGAGACGGAGTCTGTGGAGAGAGGGACAGAGCGAGGAACTGAGACGGAGTCTGTGGTGAGAGGACAGAGCGAGGAACTGAGACAGAGTCTGTGGGGACAGGACAGAGCGAGGAACCTGGACAGAGTCTGTGGAGAGAGGACAGAGCGAGGAACTGAGACAGAGTCTGCGGAGAGAGGACAGAGCGAGGAACTGAGACAGAGTCTGCGGAGAGAGGACAGAGCGAGGAACTGAGACAGAGTCTGTGGAGAGAGGGACAGAGCGAGGAACTGAGACAGAGTCTGTGGGGAGAGGATAGAGCGAGGAACTGAGACACAGTCTGTGGAGAGAGGGACAGAGCGAGGAACTGAGACAGAGTCTACGGAGAAAGGACAGAGCGAGGAACTGAGACACAGTCTGTGGAGAGAGGACAGAGCGAGGAACTGAGACAGTCTGTGGAGAGAGGGACAGAGCGAGGAACTGAGACAGAGTCTACGGAGAGAGGACAGAGCGAGGAACTGAGACAGAGTCTGTGGAGAGAGGGACAGAGCGAGGAACTGAGACGGAGTCTGTGGAGAGAGGACACAGCGAGGAACTGAGACAGAGTCTGCGGAGAGAGGGACAGAGCGAGGAACTGAGATGGAGTCTGTGGAGAGAGGGACAGAGCGAGGAACTGAGACAGAGTCTGTGGAGAGAGGGACAGAGCGAGGAACTGAGACGGAGTCTGTGGTGAGAGGACAGAGCGAGGAACTGAGACAGAGTCTGTGGAGAGAGGGACAGAGCGAGGAACCTAGACAGAGTCTGCGGAGAGAGGACAGAGCGAGGAACTGAGACAGAGTCTGTGGAGAGAGGGACAGAGCGAGGAACTGAGACACAGTCTGTGGACAGAGGGACAGAGCGAGGAACTGAGACGGAGTCTGTGGTGAGAGGTCAGAGCGAGGAACTGAGATAGAGTCTGTGGGGACAGGACAGAGCGAGGAACCTAGACAGAGTCTGCGGAGAGAGGACAGAGCGAGGAACTGAGACAGAGTCTGCGGAGAGAGGACAGAGCGAGGAACTGAGACAGAGTCTGCGGAGAGGGGGACAGAGCGAGGAACTGAGACAGAGTCTGTGGAGAGAGGGACAGAGCGAGGAACTGAGACAGAGTCTGTGGGGAGAGGATAGAGCGAGGAACTGAGACACAGTCTGTGGAGAGAGGGACAGAGCGAGGAACTGAGACAGAGTCTACGGAGAAAGGACAGAGCGAGGAACTGAGACACAGTCTGTGGAGAGAGGACAGAGCGAGGAACTGAGACAGTCTGTGGAGAGAGGGACAGAGCGAGGAACTGAGACGGAGTCTGTGGAGAGAGGACACAGCGAGGAACTGAGACAGAGTCTGCGGAGAGAGGGACAGAGCGAGGAACTGAGATGGAGTCTGTGGAGAGAGGGACAGAGCGAGGAACTGAGACAGAGTCTGTGGAGAGAGGACAGAGCGAGGAACTGAGACAGTCTGTGGAGAGAGGGACAGAGCGAGGAACTGAGACAGAGTCTGTGGAGAGAGGGACAGAGCGAGGAACTGAGACAGTCTGTGGAGAGAGGGACAGAGCGAGGAACTGAGACAGAGTCTGTGGGGAGAGCATAGAGCGAGGAACTGAGACACAATCTGTGGAGAGAGGACACAGCGAGGAACTGAGACAGAGTCTGCGGAGAGAGGGACAGAGCGAGGAACTGAGACAGAGTCTGTGGAGAGAGGGACAGAGCGAGGAACTGAGACAGAGTCTGTGAAGAGAGGACAGAGCGAGGAACTGAGACAGAGTCTGCGGAGAGAGGACAGAGCGAGGAACTGAGACAGAGTCTGTGGGGAGAGGATAGAGCGAGGAACTGAGACAGAGTCTGCGGAGAAAGGACAGAGCGAGGAACTGAGACAGAGACTGTGGAGAGAGGGACAGAGCGAGGAACTGAGACGGAGTCAGTGGAGAGAGGACAGAGCGAGGAACTGAGGCAGAGTCTGCGGAGAGAGGACAGAGCGAGGAACTGAGACGGAGCCTGTGGAGAGAGGACAGAGCGAGGAACTGAGACAGTCTGTGGAGAGAGGGACAGAGCGAGGAACTGAGACAGTCTGTGGAGAGAGGACAGAGCGAGGAACTGAGACAGAGTCTGCGGAGAGAGGAACAGAGCGAGGAACTGAGACAGAGTCTGCGGAGAGAGGCAGAGCGAGGAACTGAGACACAGTCTGTGGAGAGAGGGACAGAGCGAGGAACTGAGACAGAGTCTGTGGAGAGAGGGACAGAGCGAGGAACTGAGACACAGTCTGTGGAGAGAGGACAGAGCGAGGAACTGAGACAGAGTCTGCGGAGAAAGGACAGAGCGAGGAACTGAGACAGAGTCTGTGGAGAGAGGACAGAGCGAGGAACTGAGACAGAGTCTGTGGAGCGAGGGACAGAGCGAGGAACTGAGACAGTGTCTGTGGTGAGAGGGACAGAGCGAGGAACTGAGACACAGTCTGTGGAGAGAGGGACAGAGCGAGGAACTGAGACAGAGTCTGTGGTGAGAGGGACAGAGCGAGGAACTGAGACCGAGTCTGTGGAGAGAGGACACAGCGAGGAACTGAGACAGTCTGTGGAGAGAGGACAGAGCGAGGAACTGAGACGGAGTCTGCGGAGAGAAGACAGAGCGAGGATCTGAGACAGTCTGCGGAGAGAGGGACAGAGCGAGGAACTGAGACACAGTCTGTGGAGAGAGGGACAGAGCGAGGAACTGAGACGGAGTCTGTGGTGAGAGGACAGAGCGAGGAACTGAGACGGAGTCTGTGGAGAGAGGGACAGAGCGAGGAACTGAAACAGAGTCTGTGGTGAGAGGACAGAGCGAGGAACTGAGACAGAGTCTGTGGAGAGAGGACAGAGCGAGGAACTGAGACAGAGTCTGCGGAGAAAGGACAGAGCGAGGAACTGAGACAGAGACTGTGGAGAGAGGGACAGAGCGAGGAACTGAGACGGAGTCTGTGGAGAGAGGACAGAGCGAGGAACTGAGGCAGAGTCTGCGGAGAGAGGACAGAGCGAGGAACTGAGACGGAGCCTGTGGAGAGAGGACAGAGCGAGGAACTGAGACAGTCTGTGGAGAGAGGGACAGAGTGAGGAACTGAGACAGTCTGTGGAGAGAGGACAGAGCGAGGAACTGAGACAGAGTCTGCGGAGAGAGGAACAGAGCGAGGAACTGAGACAGAGTCTGCGGAGAGAGGCAGAGCGAGGAACTGAGCCACAGTCTGTGGAGAGAGGGACAGAGCGAGGAACTGAGACAGAGTCTGTGGAGAGAGGGACAGAGCGAGGAACTGAGACACAGTCTGTGGAGAGA
Organism: Scyliorhinus torazame; assembly: GCF_047496885.1. Taxonomy (NCBI): domain Eukaryota; kingdom Metazoa; phylum Chordata; class Chondrichthyes; order Carcharhiniformes; family Scyliorhinidae; genus Scyliorhinus; species Scyliorhinus torazame. The sequence goes on along the minus strand of NC_092715.1, from coordinate 28,936 downwards.
GGACAGAGCGAGGAACTGAGACAGAGTCTGCGGAGAAAGGACAGAGCGAGGAACTGAGACAGAGTCTGTGGAGAGAGGACAGAGCGAGGAACTGAGACAGAGTCTGTGGAGAGAGGGACAGAGCGAGGAACTGAGACAGTGTCTGTGGTGAGAGGGACAGAGCGAGGAACTGAGACACAGTCTGTGGAGAGAGGGACAGAGCGAGGAACTGAGACAGAGTCTGTGGTGAGAGGGACAGAGCGAGGAACTGAGACCGAGTCTGTGGAGAGAGGACACAGCGAGGAACTGAGACAGTCTGTGGAGAGAGGACAGAGCGAGGAACTGAGACGGAGTCTGCGGAGAGAAGACAGAGCGAGGATCTGAGACAGTCTGCGGAGAGAGGGACAGAGCGAGGAACTGAGACGGAGTCTGTGGGGAGAGGGACAGAGCGAGGAACTGAGACACAGTCTGTGGAGAGAGGGACAGAGCGAGGAACTGAGACGGAGTCTGTGGTGAGAGGACAGAGCGAGGAACTGAGACGGAGTCTGTGGAGAGAGGGACAGAGCGAGGAACTGAAACAGAGTCTGTGGTGAGAGGACAGAGCGAGGAACTGAGACAGAGTCTGCGGAGAGAGGACAGAGCGAGGAACTGAGACAGAGTCTGTGGGGAGAGGGACAGAGCGAGGAACTGAGACAGAGTCTGTGAAGAGAGGACAGAGCGAGGAACTGAGACAGAGTCTGTGGGGAGAGGATAGAGCGAGGAACTGAGACAGAGTCTGCGGAGAAAGGACAGAGCGAGGAACTGAGACAGAGACTGTGGAGAGAGGGACAGAGCGAGGAACTGAGACGGAGTCTGTGGAGAGAGGACAGAGCGAGGAACTGAGACGGAGTCCGTGGAGAGAGGACAGAGCGAGGAACTGAGGCAGAGTCTGCGGAGAGAGGACAGAGCGAGGAACTGAGACGGAGCCTGTGGAGAGAGGACAGAGCGAGGAACTGAGACAGTCTGTGGAGAGAGGGACAGAGCGAGGAACTGAGACAGAGTCTGCGGAGAGAGGAACAGAGCGAGGAACTGAGACAGAGTCTGCGGAGAGAGGACAGAGCGAGGAACTGAGACACAGTCTGTGGAGAGAGGGACAGAGCGAGGAACTGAGACAGAGTCTGTGGAGAGAGGGACAGAGCGAGGAACTGAGACACAGTCTGTGGAGAGAGGACAGAGCGAGGAACTGAGACAGAGTCTGCGGAGAGAGGACAGAGCGAGGAACTGAGACAGAGTCTGCGGAGAGGGGGACAGAGCGAGGAACTGAGACAGAGTCTGTGGAGAGAGGGACAGAGCGAGGAACTGAGACAGAGTCTGTGGGGAGAGGATAGAGCGAGGAACTTAGACACAGTCTGTGGAGAGAGGGACAGAGCGAGGAACTGAGACAGAGTCTACGGAGAAAGGACAGAGCGAGGAACTGAGACACAGTCTGTGGAGAGAGGACAGAGCGAGGAACTGAGACAGTCTGTGGAGAGAGGGACAGAGCGAGGAACTGAGACGGAGTCTGTGGAGAGAGGACACAGCGAGGAACTGAGACAGAGTCTGCGGAGAGAGGGACAGAGCGAGGAACTGAGATGGAGTCTGTGGAGGGACAGAGCGAGGAACTGAGACAGAGTCTGTGGAGAGAGGACAGAGCGAGGAACTGAGACAGTCTGTGGAGAGAGGGACAGAGCGAGGAACTGAGACAGAGTCTGTGGAGAGAGGGACAGAGCGAGGAACTGAGACGGAGTCTGTGGAGAGAGGACACAGCGAGGAACTGAGACAGAGTCTGCGGAGAGAGGGACAGAGCGAGGAACTGAGATGGAGTCTGTGGAGAGAGGGACAGAGCGAGGAACTGAGACAGAGTCTGTGGAGAGAGGGACAGAGCGAGGAACTGAGACAGAGTCTGTGGAGAGAGGGACAGAGCGAGGAACTGAGACAGAGTCTGTGGTGAGAGGACAGAGCGAGGAACTGAGACAGAGTCTGTGGAGAGAGGGACAGAGCGAGGAACTGAGACAGTCTGTGGAGAGAGGGACAGAGCGAGGAACTGAGACAGAGTCTGTGGGGAGAGCATAGAGCGAGGAACTGAGACACAATCTGTGGAGAGAGGACACAGCGAGGAACTGAGACAGAGTCTGCGGAGAGAGGGACAGAGCGAGGAACTGAGACAGAGTCTGTGGAGAGAGGGACAGAGCGAGGAACTGAGACAGAGTCTGTGAAGAGAGGACAGAGCGAGGAACTGAGACAGAGTCTGCGGAGAGAGGACAGAGCGAGGAACTGAGACAGAGTCTGTGGGGAGAGGATAGAGCGAGGAACTGAGACAGAGTCTGCGGAGAAAGGACAGAGCGAGGAACTGAGACAGAGACTGGAGAGAGGGACAGAGCGAGGAACTGAGACGGAGTCTGTGGAGAGAGGACAGAGCGAGGAACTGAGGCAGAGTCTGCGGAGAGAGGACAGAGCGAGGAACTGAGACGGAGCCTGTGGAGAGAGGACAGAGCGAGGAACTGAGACAGTCTGTGGAGAGAGGGACAGAGCGAGGAACTGAGACAGTCTGTGGAGAGAGGACAGAGCGAGGAACTGAGACAGAGTCTGCGGAGAGAGGAACAGAGCGAGGAACTGAGACAGAGTCTGCGGAGAGAGGCAGAGCGAGGAACTGAGACACAGTCTGTGGAGAGAGGGACAGAGCGAGGAACTGAGACAGAGTCTGTGGAGAGAGGGACAGAGCGAGGAACTGAGACACAGTCTGTGGAGAGAGGACAGAGCGAGGAACTGAGACAGAGTCTGCGGAGAAAGGACAGAGCGAGGAACTGAGACAGAGTCTGTGGAGAGAGGACAGAGCGAGGAACTGAGACAGAGTCTGTGGAGAGAGGGACAGAGCGAGGAACTGAGACAGTGTCTGTGGTGAGAGGGACAGAGCGAGGAACTGAGACACAGTCTGTGGAGAGAGGGACAGAGCGAGGAACTGAGACAGAGTCTGTGGTGAGAGGGACAGAGCGAGGAACTGAGACCGAGTCTGTGGAGAGAGGACACAGCGAGGAACTGAGACAGTCTGTGGAGAGAGGACAGAGCGAGGAACTGAGACGGAGTCTGCGGAGAGAAGACAGAGCGAGGATCTGAGACAGTCTGCGGAGAGAGGGACAGAGCGAGGAACTGAGACGGAGTCTGTGGGGAGAGGGACAGAGCGAGGAACTGAGACACAGTCTGTGGAGAGAGGGACAGAGCGAGGAACTGAGACGGAGTCTGTGGTGAGAGGACAGAGCGAGGAACTGAGACGGAGTCTGTGGAGAGAGGGACAGAGCGAGGAACTGAAACAGAGTCTGTGGTGAGAGGACAGAGCGAGGAACTGAGACAGAGTGTGTGGGGAGAGGATAGAGCGAGGAACTGAGACAGAGTCTGTGGAGAGAGGGACAGAGCGAGGAACTGAGACAGAGTCTGCGGAGAGAGGACACAGCGAGGAACTGAGACAGAGTCTGCGGAGAGAGGACACAGCGAGGAACTGAGACAGAGTCTGCGGAGAGAGGACAGAGCGAGGAACTGAGACAGAGTCTGTGGGGAGAGGGACAGAGCGAGGAACTGAGACAGAGTCTGTGAAGAGAGGACAGAGCGAGGAACTGAGACAGAGTCTGTGGGGAGAGGATAGAGCGAGGAACTGAGACAGAGTCTGCGGAGAAAGGACAGAGCGAGGAACTGAGACAGAGACTGTGGAGAGAGGGACAGAGCGAGGAACTGAGACGGAGTCTGTGGAGAGAGGACAGAGCGAGGAACTGAGACAGAGTCCGTGGAGAGAGGACAGAGCGAGGAACTGAGACGGAGCCTGTGGAGAGAGGACAGAGCGAGGAACTGAGACAGTCTGTGGAGAGAGGGACAGAGCGAGGAACTGAGACAGAGTCTGCGGAGAGAGGAACAGAGCGAGGAACCTAGACAGAGTCTGCGGATAGAGGACAGAGCGAGGAACTGAGACAGAGTCTGTGGAGAGAGGGACAGAGCGAGGAACTGAGACATAGTCTGTGGAGAGAGGGACAGAGCGAGGAACTGAGACAGAGTCTGTGGGGACAGGACAGAGCGAGGAACTGAGACAGAGTCTACGGAGAAAGGACAGAGCGAGGAACTGAGACACAGTCTGTGGAGAGAGGACAGAGCGAGGAACTGAGATGGAGTCTGTGGAGAGAGGGACAGAGCGAGGAACTGAGACAGAGTCTGTGGAGAGAGGGACAGAGCGAGGAACTGAGACGGAGTCTGTGGAGAGAGGACACAGCGAGGAACTGAGACGGAGCCTGTGGAGAGAGGACAGAGCGAGGAACTGAGACAGTCTGTGGAGAGAGGGACAGAGCGAGGAACTGAGACAGTCTGTGGAGAGAGGACAGAGCGAGGAACTGAGACAGAGTCTGCGGAGAGAGGAACAGAGCGAGGAACTGAGACAGAGTCTGCGGAGAGAGGACAGAGCGAGGAACTGAGACACAGTCTGTGGAGAGAGGGACAGAGCGAGGAACTGAGACAGAGTCTGTGGAGAGAGGGACAGAGCGAGGAACTGAGACACAGTCTGTGGAGAGAGGACAGAGCGAGGAACTGAGACAGAGTCTGCGGAGAAAGGACAGAGCGAGGAACTGAGACAGAGTCTGTGGAGAGAGGACAGAGCGAGGAACTGAGACAGAGTCTGTGGAGAGAGGGACAGAGCGAGGAACTGAGACAGTGTCTGTGGTGAGAGGGACAGAGCGAGGAACTGAGACACAGTCTGTGGAGAGAGGGACAGAGCGAGGAACTGAGACGGAGTCTGTGGAGAGAGGACACAGCGAGGAACTGAGACCGAGTCTGTGGAGAGAGGACACAGCGAGGAACTGAGACAGTCTGTGGAGAGAGGGACAGAGCGAGGAACTGAGACAGTCTGTGGAGAGAGGACAGAGCGAGGAACTGAGACAGAGTCTGCGGAGAGAGGAACAGAGCGTGGAACTGAGACAGAGTCTGCGGAGAGAGGACAGAGCGAGGAACTGAGACACAGTCTGTGGAGAGAGGGACAGAGCGAGGAACTGAGACACAGTCTGTGGAGAGAGGACAGAGCGAGGAACTGAGACAGAGTCTGTGGAGAGAGGGACAGAGCGAGGAACTGAGACAGTGTCTGTGGTGAGAGGGACAGAGCGAGGAACTGAGACAGTCTCTGGAGAGATGGACAGAGCGAGGAACTGAGACAGAGTCTGTGGTGAGAGGGACAGAGCGAGGAACTGAGACAGTCTTTGGAGAGAGGACAGAGCGAGGAACTGAGACGGAGTCTGCGGAGAGAAGACAGAGCGAGGATCTGAGACAGTCTGCGGAGAGAGGGACAGAGCGAGGACCTGAGACGGAGTCTGTGGGGAGAGGGACAGAGCGAGGAACTGAGACACAGTCTGTGGAGAGAGGGACAGAGCGAGGAACTGAGACGGAGTCTGTGGTGAGAGGACAGAGCGAGGAACTGAGACAGAGTCTGTGGGGACAGGACAGAGCGAGCAACCTAGACAGAGTCTGCGGAGAGAGGACAGAGCGAGGAACTGAGACAGAGTCTGTGGAGAGAGGGACAGAGCGAGGAACTGAGACGGAGTCTGTGGGGACAGGACAGAGCGAGGAACCTAGACAGAGTCTGCGGAGAGAGGACAGAGCGAGGAACTGAGACAGAGTCTGCGGAGAGAGGACAGAGCGAGGAACTGAGACAGAGTCTGTGGAGAGAGGACAGAGCGAGGAACTGAGACAGAGTCTGCGGAGAGAGGACAGAGCGAGGAACTGAGACAGAGTCTGCGGAGAGAGGGACAGAGCGAGGAACTGAGACAGAGTCTGCGGAGAGAGGACAGAGCGAGGAACTGAGACAGAGTCTGTGGAGAGAGGGACAGAGCGAGGAACTGAGACAGAGTCTGTGGGGAGAGGATAGAGCGAGGAACTGAGACACAGTCTGTGGAGAGAGGGACAGAGCGAGGAACTGAGACAGAGTCTACGGAGAGAGGACAGAGCGAGGAACTGAGACAGAGTCTGTGGAGAGAGGGACAGAGCGAGGAACTGAGATGGAGTCTGTGGAGAGAGGGACAGAGCGAGGGACTGAGACAGAGTCTGTGGAGAGAGGGACAGAGCGAGGAACTGAGATAGAGTCTGTGGTGAGAGGACAGAGCGAGGAACTGAGACAGAGTCTGTGGAGAGAGGGACAGAGCGAGGAACTGAGACAGTCTGTGGAGAGAGGGACAGAGCGAGGAACTGAGACAGAGTCTGTGGGGAGAGCATAGAGCGAGGAACTGAGACACAGTCTGTGGAGAGAGGACACAGCGAGGAACTGAGACAGAGTCTGCGGAGAGAGGGACAGAGCGAGGAACTGAGACAGAGTCTGTGGAGAGAGGGACAGAGCGAGAAACTGAGACAGAGTCTGTGGAGAGAGGACAGAGCGAGGAACTGAGACAGAGTCTGTGGAGAGAGGGACAGAGCGAGGAACTGAGACAGTCTGTGGAGAGAGGGACAGAGCGAGGAACTGAGACAGAGTCTGTGGGGAGAGCATAGAGCGAGGAACTGAGACACAGTCTGTGGTGAGAGGACAGAGCGAGGAACTGAGACGGAGTCTGTGGAGAGAGGACAGAGCGAGGAACTGAGACAGTCTGTGGAGAGAGGGACAGAGCGAGGAACTGAGACAGAGTCTGTGGTGAGAGGGACAGAGCGAGGAACTGAGACAGAGTCTGTGGTGAGAGGACACAGCGAGGAACTGAGACAGAGTCTGTGGAGAGAGGGCAGAGCGAGGAACTGAAACAGAGTCTGTGGTGAGAGGACAGAGCGAGGAACTGAGACAGAGTCTGTGGAGAGAGGACAGAGCGAGGAACTGAGACAGAGTCTGTGGAGAGAGGGACAGAGCGAGGAACTGAGATGGAGTCTGTGGAGAGAGGGACAGAGCGAGGGACTGAGACAGAGTCTGTGGAGAGAGGGACAGAGCGAGGAACTGAGATAGAGTCTGTGGTGAGAGGACAGAGCGAGGAACTGAGACAGAGTCTGTGGAGAGAGGGACAGAGCGAGGAACTGAGACAGAGTCTACGGAGAGAGGACAGAGCGAGGAACTGAGACAGAGTCTGTGGAGAGAGGGACAGAGCGAGGAACTGAGATGGAGTCTGTGGAGAGAGGGACAGAGCGAGGGACTGAGACAGAGTCTGTGGAGAGAGGGACAGAGCGAGAAACTGAGACAGAGTCTGTGGAGAGAGGACAGAGCGAGGAACTGAGACAGAGTCTGTGGAGAGAGGGACAGAGCGAGGAACTGAGACAGTCTGTGGAGAGAGGGACAGAGCGAGGAACTGAGACAGAGTCTGTGGGGAGAGCATAGAGCGAGGAACTGAGACACAGTCTGTGGTGAGAGGACAGAGCGAGGAACTGAGACGGAGTCTGTGGAGAGAGGACAGAGCGAGGAACTGAGACAGTCTGTGGAGAGAGGGACAGAGCGAGGAACTGAGACAGAGTCTGTGGTGAGAGGGACAGAGCGAGGAACTGAGACAGAGTCTGTGGTGAGAGGACACAGCGAGGAACTGAGACAGAGTCTGTGGAGAGAGGGCAGAGCGAGGAACTGAAACAGAGTCTGTGGTGAGAGGACAGAGCGAGGAACTGAGACAGAGTCTGTGGAGAGAGGACAGAGCGAGGAACTGAGACAGAGTCTACGGAGAGAGGACAGAGCGAGGAACTGAGACAGAGTCTGTGGAGAGAGGACACAGCGAGGAACTGAGACAGAGTCTGCGGAGAGAGGGACAGAGCGAGGAACTGAGACAGAGTCTGTGGAGAGAGGGACAGAGCGAGAAACTGAGACAGAGTCTGTGGAGAGAGGACAGAGCGAGGAACTGAGACAGAGTCTGTGGAGAGAGGGACAGAGCGAGGAACTGAGACAGTCTGTGGAGAGAGGGACAGAGCGAGGAACTGAGACAGAGTCTGTGGGGAGAGCATAGAGCGAGGAACTGAGACACAGTCTGTGGTGAGAGGACAGAGCGAGGAACTGAGACGGAGTCTGTGGAGAGAGGACAGAGCGAGGATCTGAGACAGTCTGCGGAGAGAGGGACAGAGCGAGGACCTGAGACGGAGTCTGTGGGGAGAGGGACAGAGCGAGGAACTGAGACACAGTCTGTGGAGAGAGGGACAGAGCGAGGAACTGAGACGGAGTCTGTGGTGAGAGGACAGAGCGAGGAACTGAGACAGAGTCTGTGGGGACAGGACAGAGCGAGCAACCTAGACAGAGTCTGCGGAGAGAGGACAGAGCGAGGAACTGAGACAGAGTCTGTGGAGAGAGGGACAGAGCGAGGAACTGAGACGGAGTCTGTGGGGACAGGACAGAGCGAGGAACCTAGACAGAGTCTGCGGAGAGAGGACAGAGCGAGGAACTGAGACAGAGTCTGCGGAGAGAGGACAGAGCGAGGAACTGAGACAGAGTCTGTGGAGAGAGGACAGAGCGAGGAACTGAGACAGAGTCTGCGGAGAGAGGACAGAGCGAGGAACTGAGACAGAGTCTGCGGAGAGAGGGACAGAGCGAGGAACTGAGACAGAGTCTGCGGAGAGAGGACAGAGCGAGGAACTGAGACAGAGTCTGTGGAGAGAGGGACAGAGCGAGGAACTGAGACAGAGTCTGTGGGGAGAGGATAGAGCGAGGAACTGAGACACAGTCTGTGGAGAGAGGGACAGAGCGAGGAACTGAGACAGAGTCTACGGAGAGAGGACAGAGCGAGGAACTGAGACAGAGTCTGTGGAGAGAGGGACAGAGCGAGGAACTGAGATGGAGTCTGTGGAGAGAGGGACAGAGCGAGGGACTGAGACAGAGTCTGTGGAGAGAGGGACAGAGCGAGGAACTGAGATAGAGTCTGTGGTGAGAGGACAGAGCGAGGAACTGAGACAGAGTCTGTGGAGAGAGGGACAGAGCGAGGAACTGAGACAGTCTGTGGAGAGAGGGACAGAGCGAGGAACTGAGACAGAGTCTGTGGGGAGAGCATAGAGCGAGGAACTGAGACACAGTCTGTGGAGAGAGGACACAGCGAGGAACTGAGACAGAGTCTGCGGAGAGAGGGACAGAGCGAGGAACTGAGACAGAGTCTGTGGAGAGAGGGACAGAGCGAGAAACTGAGACAGAGTCTGTGGAGAGAGGACAGAGCGAGGAACTGAGACAGAGTCTGTGGAGAGAGGGACAGAGCGAGGAACTGAGACAGTCTGTGGAGAGAGGGACAGAGCGAGGAACTGAGACAGAGTCTGTGGGGAGAGCATAGAGCGAGGAACTGAGACACAGTCTGTGGTGAGAGGACAGAGCGAGGAACTGAGACGGAGTCTGTGGAGAGAGGACAGAGCGAGGAACTGAGACAGTCTGTGGAGAGAGGGACAGAGCGAGGAACTGAGACAGAGTCTGTGGTGAGAGGGACAGAGCGAGGAACTGAGACAGAGTCTGTGGTGAGAGGACACAGCGAGGAACTGAGACAGAGTCTGTGGAGAGAGGGCAGAGCGAGGAACTGAAACAGAGTCTGTGGTGAGAGGACAGAGCGAGGAACTGAGACAGAGTCTGTGGAGAGAGGACAGAGCGAGGAACTGAGACAGAGTCTGTGGAGAGAGGGACAGAGCGAGGAACTGAGATGGAGTCTGTGGAGAGAGGGACAGAGCGAGGGACTGAGACAGAGTCTGTGGAGAGAGGGACAGAGCGAGGAACTGAGATAGAGTCTGTGGTGAGAGGACAGAGCGAGGAACTGAGACAGAGTCTGTGGAGAGAGGGACAGAGCGAGGAACTGAGACAGAGTCTACGGAGAGAGGACAGAGCGAGGAACTGAGACAGAGTCTGTGGAGAGAGGGACAGAGCGAGGAACTGAGATGGAGTCTGTGGAGAGAGGGACAGAGCGAGGGACTGAGACAGAGTCTGTGGAGAGAGGGACAGAGCGAGAAACTGAGACAGAGTCTGTGGAGAGAGGACAGAGCGAGGAACTGAGACAGAGTCTGTGGAGAGAGGGACAGAGCGAGGAACTGAGACAGTCTGTGGAGAGAGGGACAGAGCGAGGAACTGAGACAGAGTCTGTGGGGAGAGCATAGAGCGAGGAACTGAGACACAGTCTGTGGTGAGAGGACAGAGCGAGGAACTGAGACGGAGTCTGTGGAGAGAGGACAGAGCGAGGAACTGAGACAGTCTGTGGAGAGAGGGACAGAGCGAGGAACTGAGACAGAGTCTGTGGTGAGAGGGACAGAGCGAGGAACTGAGACAGAGTCTGTGGTGAGAGGACACAGCGAGGAACTGAGACAGAGTCTGTGGAGAGAGGGCAGAGCGAGGAACTGAAACAGAGTCTGTGGTGAGAGGACAGAGCGAGGAACTGAGACAGAGTCTGTGGAGAGAGGACAGAGCGAGGAACTGAGACAGAGTCTACGGAGAGAGGACAGAGCGAGGAACTGAGACAGAGTCTGTGGAGAGAGGACACAGCGAGGAACTGAGACAGAGTCTGCGGAGAGAGGGACAGAGCGAGGAACTGAGACAGAGTCTGTGGAGAGAGGGACAGAGCGAGAAACTGAGACAGAGTCTGTGGAGAGAGGACAGAGCGAGGAACTGAGACAGAGTCTGTGGAGAGAGGGACAGAGCGAGGAACTGAGACAGAGTCTGTGGAGAGAGGGACAGAGCGAGGAACTGAGACAGAGTCTGCGGAGAGAGGACAGAGCGAGGAACTGAGACAGAGTCTGTGGAGAGCGGATGGAACGAGGAACTGAGACGGAGTCTGCGGAGAGAGGACAGAGCGAGGAACTGAGACAGAGTCTGTGGAGAGAGGACAGAGCGAGGAACTGAGACAGAGTCTGCGGAGAGAGGACAGAGCGAGGAACTGAGACGGAGCCTGTGGAGAGAGGACAGAGCGAGGAACTGAGACAGTCTGTGGAGAGAGGGACAGAGCGAGGAACTGAGACAGTCTGTGGAGAGAGGACAGAGCGAGGAACTGAGACAGTCTGTGGAGAGAGGACAGAGCGAGGAACTGAGACGGAGTCTGTGGAGAGAGGACAGAGCGAGGAACTGAGACAGAGTCTGCGGAGAGAGGGACAGAGCGAGGAACTGAGACACAGTCTGTGGAGAAAGGGACAGAGCGAGGAACTGAGACGGAGCCTGTGGTGAGAGGACAGAGCGAGGAACTGAGACAGAGTATGTGGAGAGAGGACAGAGCGAGGAACTGAGACAGAGTCTGCGGAGAGAGGGACAGAGCGAGGAACTGAGACAGAGTCTGCGGAGAGAGGACAGAGCGAGGAACTGAGACGGAGCCTGTGGTGAGAGGACAGAGCGAGGAACTGAGACAGAGTATGTGGAGAGAGGACAGAGCGAGGAACTGAGACAGAGTCTGCGGAGAGAGGGACAGAGCGAGGAACTGAGACAGAGTCTGCGGAGAGAGGACAGAGCGAGGAACTGAGACAGAGACTGTGGAGAGAGGGACAGAGCGAGGAACTGAGACAGAGTCTGTGGGGAGAGGATAGAGAGAGGAACTGAGACACAGTCTGTGGAGAGAGGGACAGAGCGAGGAACTGAGACAGAGTCTACGGAGAAAGGACAGAGCGAGGAACTGAGACGGAGTCTGCGGAGAGAGGACAGAGCGAGGAACTGAGACAGTCTGTGGAGAGAGGGACAGAGCGAGGAACTGAGGCAGAGTCTGCGGAGAGAGGACAGAGCGAGGAACTGAGACAGAGTCTGTGGTGAGAGGACAGAGCGAGGAACTGAGACAGAGTCTGTGGAGAGAGGACAGAGCGAGGAACTGAGACAGAGTCTGTGGAGAGAGGACACAGCGAGGAACTGAGACAGAGTCTGTGGAGAGAGGATGGAACGAGGAACTGAGACAGAGTCTGCGGAGAGAGGACAGAGCGAGGAACTGAGACAGTCTGTGGAGAGAGGGACAGAGCGAGGAACTGAGACAGAGTCTGTGGAGAGAGGACAGAGCGAGGAACTGAGACAGAGTCTGTGGTGAGAGGGACAGAGCGAGGAACTGAGACAGAGTCTGTGGAGAGAGGGACAGAGCGAGGAACTGAGACAGAGTCTGCGGAGAGAGGACAGAGCGAGGAACTGAGACAGAGTCTGTGGAGAGCGGATGGAACGAGGAACTGAGACGGAGTCTGCGGAGAGAGGACAGAGCGAGGAACTGAGACAGAGTCTGTGGAGAGAGGACAGAGCGAGGAACTGAGACAGAGTCTGCGGAGAGAGGACAGAGCGAGGAACTGAGACGGAGCCTGTGGAGAGAGGACAGAGCGAGGAACTGAGACAGTCTGTGGAGAGAGGGACAGAGCGAGGAACTGAGACAGTCTGTGGAGAGAGGACAGAGCGAGGAACTGAGACAGTCTGTGGAGAGAGGACAGAGCGAGGAACTGAGACGGAGTCTGTGGAGAGAGGACAGAGCGAGGAACTGAGACAGAGTCTGCGGAGAGAGGGACAGAGCGAGGAACTGAGACAGAGTCTGTGGGGAGAGCATAGAGCGAGGAACTGAGACACAGTCTGTGGAGAGAGGACACAGCGAGGAACTGAGACAGAGTCTGCGGAGAGAGGGACAGAGCGAGGAACTGAGACACAGTCTGTGGAGAGAGGAACAGAGCGAGGAACTGAGACGGAGTCTGTGGAGAGAGGACAGAGCGAGGAACTGAGGCAGAGTCTGCGGAGAGAGGACAGAGCGAGGAACTGAGACGGAGCCTGTGGAGAGAGGACAGAGCGAGGAACTGAGACAGTCTGTGGAGAGAGGGACAGAGCGAGGAACTGAGACAGTCTGTGGAGAGAGGACAGAGCGAGGAACTGAGACAGAGTCTGCGGAGAGAGGAACAGAGCGAGGAACTGAGACAGAGTCTGCGGAGAGAGGACACAGCGAGGAACTGAGACACAGTCTGTGGAGAGAGGGACAGAGCGAGGAACTGAGACAGAGTCTGTGGAGAGAGGGACAGAGCGAGGAACTGAGACACAGTCTGTGGAGAGAGGACAGAGCGAGGAACTGAGACAGAGTCTGCGGAGAAAGGACAGAGCGAGGAACTGAGACAGAGTCTGTGGAGAGAGGACAGAGCGAGGAACTGAGACAGAGTCTGTGGAGAGAGGGACAGAGCGAGGAACTGAGACAGTGTCTGTGGTGAGAGGGACAGAGCGAGGAACTGAGACACAGTCTGTGGAGAGAGGGACAGAGCGAGGAACTGAGACGGAGTCTGTGGAGAGAGGACACAGCGAGGAACTGAAACGGAGCCTGTGGAGAGAGGACAGAGCGAGGAACTGAGACAGTCTGTGGAGAGAGGGACAGAGCGAGGAACTGAGACAGTCTGTGGAGAGAGGACAGAGCGAGGAACTGAGACAGAGTCTGCGGAGAGAGGAACAGAGCGTGGAACTGAGACAGAGTCTGCGGAGAGAGGACAGAGCGAGGAACTGAGACACAGTCTGTGGAGAGAGGGACAGAGCGAGGAACTGAGACACAGTCTGTGGAGAGAGGACAGAGCGAGGAACTGAGACAGAGTCTGTGGAGAGAGGGACAGAGCGAGGAACTGAGACAGTGTCTGTGGTGAGAGGGACAGAGCGAGGAACTGAGACACAGTCTCTGGAGAGATGGACAGAGCGAGGAACTGAGACAGAGTCTGTGGTGAGAGGGACAGAGCGAGGAACTGAGACAGTCTTTGGAGAGAGGACAGAGCGAGGAACTGAGACGGAGTCTGCGGAGAGAAGACAGAGCGAGGATCTGAGACAGTCTGCGGAGAGAGGGACAGAGCGAGGACCTGAGACGGAGTCTGTGGGGAGAGGGACAGAGCGAGGAACTGAGACACAGTCTGTGGAGAGAGGGACAGAGCGAGGAACTGAGACGGAGTCTGTGGTGAGAGGACAGAGCGAGGAACTGAGACAGAGTCTGTGGGGACAGGACAGAGCGAGCAACCTAGACAGAGTCTGCGGAGAGAGGACAGAGCGAGGAACTGAGACTGAGTCTGTGGAGAGAGGGACAGAGCGAGGAACTGAGACGGAGTCTGTGGGGACAGGACAGAGCGAGGAACCTAGACAGAGTCTGCGGAGAGAGGACAGAGCGAGGAACTGAGACAGAGTCTGCGGAGAGAGGACAGAGCGAGGAACTGAGACAGAGTCTGTGGAGAGAGGACAGAGCGAGGAACTGAGACAGAGTCTGCGGAGAGAGGACAGAGCGAGGAACTGAGACAGAGTCTGCGGAGAGAGGGACAGAGCGAGGAACTGAGACAGAGTCTGCGGAGAGAGGACAGAGCGAGGAACTGAGACAGAGTCTGTGGAGAGAGGGACAGAGCGAGGAACTGAGACAGAGTCTGTGGGGAGAGGATAGAGCGAGGAACTGAGACACAGTCTGTGGAGAGAGGGACAGAGCGAGGAACTGAGACAGAGTCTACGGAGAGAGGACAGAGCGAGGAACTGAGACAGAGTCTGTGGAGAGAGGGACAGAGCGAGGAACTGAGATGGAGTCTGTGGAGAGAGGGACAGAGCGAGGGACTGAGACAGAGTCTGTGGAGAGAGGGACAGAGCGAGGAACTGAGATAGAGTCTGTGGTGAGAGGACAGAGCGAGGAACTGAGACAGAGTCTGTGGAGAGAGGGACAGAGCGAGGAACTGAGACAGTCTGTGGAGAGAGGGACAGAGCGAGGAACTGAGACAGAGTCTGTGGGGAGAGCATAGAGCGAGGAACTGAGACACAGTCTGTGGAGAGAGGACACAGCGAGGAACTGAGACAGAGTCTGCGGAGAGAGGGACAGAGCGAGGAACTGAGACAGAGTCTGTGGAGAGAGGGACAGAGCGAGAAACTGAGACAGAGTCTGTGGAGAGAGGACAGAGCGAGGAACTGAGACAGAGTCTGTGGAGAGAGGGACAGAGCGAGGAACTGAGACAGTCTGTGGAGAGAGGGACAGAGCGAGGAACTGAGACAGAGTCTGTGGGGAGAGCATAGAGCGAGGAACTGAGACACAGTCTGTGGTGAGAGGACAGAGCGAGGAACTGAGACGGAGTCTGTGGAGAGAGGACAGAGCGAGGAACTGAGACAGTCTGTGGAGAGAGGGACAGAGCGAGGAACTGAGACAGAGTCTGTGGTGAGAGGGACAGAGCGAGGAACTGAGACAGAGTCTGTGGTGAGAGGACACAGCGAGGAACTGAGACAGAGTCTGTGGAGAGAGGGCAGAGCGAGGAACTGAAACAGAGTCTGTGGTGAGAGGACAGAGCGAGGAACTGAGACAGAGTCTGTGGAGAGAGGACAGAGCGAGGAACTGAGACAGAGTCTACGGAGAGAGGACAGAGCGAGGAACTGAGACAGAGTCTGTGGAGAGAGGGACAGAGCGAGGAACTGAGACAGAGTCTGTGGAGAGAGGGACAGAGCGAGGAACTGAGACAGAGTCTGCGGAGAGAGGACAGAGCGAGGAACTGAGACAGAGTCTGTGGAGAGCGGATGGAACGAGGAACTGAGACGGAGTCTGCGGAGAGAGGACAGAGCGAGGAACTGAGACAGAGTCTGTGGAGAGAGGACAGAGCGAGGAACTGAGACAGAGTCTGCGGAGAGAGGACAGAGCGAGGAACTGAGACGGAGCCTGTGGAGAGAGGACAGAGCGAGGAACTGAGACAGTCTGTGGAGAGAGGGACAGAGCGAGGAACTGAGACAGTCTGTGGAGAGAGGACAGAGCGAGGAACTGAGACAGTCTGTGGAGAGAGGACAGAGCGAGGAACTGAGACGGAGTCTGTGGAGAGAGGACAGAGCGAGGAACTGAGACAGAGTCTGCGGAGAGAGGGACAGAGCGAGGAACTGAGACACAGTCTGTGGAGAAAGGGACAGAGCGAGGAACTGAGACGGAGCCTGTGGTGAGAGGACAGAGCGAGGAACTGAGACAGAGTATGTGGAGAGAGGACAGAGCGAGGAACTGAGACAGAGTCTGCGGAGAGAGGGACAGAGCGAGGAACTGAGACAGAGTCTGCGGAGAGAGGACAGAGCGAGGAACTGAGACACAGTCTGTGGAGAGAGGGACAGAGCGAGGAACTGAGACGGAGTCTGTGGTGAGAGGACAGAGCGAGGAACTGAGACAGAGTCTGTGGGGACAGGACAGAGCGAGGAACTGAGACAGAGTCTGTGGAGAGAGGACAGAGCGAGGAACTGAGACAGAGTCTGTGGAGAGAGGACACAGCGAGGAACTGAGACAGAGTCTGTGGAGAGAGGATGGAACGAGGAACTGAGACAGAGTCTGCGGAGAGAGGACAGAGCGAGGAACTGAGACAGTCTGTGGAGAGAGGGACAGAGCGAGGAACTGAGACAGAGTCTGTGGAGAGAGGACAGAGCGAGGAACTGAGACAGAGTCTGTGGTGAGAGGGACAGAGCGAGGAACTGAGACAGAGTCTGTGGTGAGAAGACACAGCGAGGAACTGAGACAGAGTCTGTGGAGAGAGGACAGAGCGAGGAACTGAAACAGAGTCTGTGGTGAGAGGACAGAGCGAGGAACTGAGACAGAGTCTGTGGAGAGAGGACAGAGCGAGGAACTGAGACAGAGTCTACGGAGAGAGGACAGAGCGAGGAACTGAGACAGAGTCTGTGGAGAGAGGGACAGAGCGAGGAACTGAGACTGAGTCTGTGGAGAGAGGGACAGAGCGAGGAACTGAGACAGAGTCTGCGGAGAGAGGACAGAGCGAGGAACTGAGACAGAGTCTGTGGAGAGCGGATGGAACGAGGAACTGAGACGGAGTCTGCGGAGAGAGGACAGAGCGAGGAACTGAGACAGAGTCTGTGGAGAGAGGACAGAGCGAGGAACTGAGACAGAGTCTGCGGAGAGAGGACAGAGCGAGGAACTGAGACGGAGCCTGTGGAGAGAGGACAGAGCGAGGAACTGAGACAGTCTGTGGAGAGAGGGACAGAGCGAGGAACTGAGACAGTCTGTGGAGAGAGGACAGAGCGAGGAACTGAGACAGTCTGTGGAGAGAGGACAGAGCGAGGAACTGAGACGGAGTCTGTGGAGAGAGGACAGAGCGAGGAACTGAGACAGAGTCTGCGGAGAGAGGGACAGAGCGAGGAACTGAGACACAGTCTGTGGAGAAAGGGACAGAGCGAGGAACTGAGACGGAGCCTGTGGTGAGAGGACAGAGCGAGGAACTGAGACAGAGTATGTGGAGAGAGGACAGAGCGAGGAACTGAGACAGAGTCTGCGGAGAGAGGGACAGAGCGAGGAACTGAGACAGAGTCTGCGGAGAGAGGACAGAGCGAGGAACTGAGACAGAGTCTGTGGAGAGAGGGACAGAGCGAGGAACTGAGACAGAGTCTGTGGGGAGAGGATAGAGAGAGGAACTGAGACACAGTCTGTGGAGAGAGGGACAGAGCGAGGAACTGAGACAGAGTCTACGGAGAAAGGACAGAGCGAGGAACTGAGACAGTCTGTGGAGAGAGGGACAGAGCGAGGAACTGAGGCAGAGTCTGCGGAGAGAGGACAGAGCGAGGAACTGAGACAGAGTCTGTGGTGAGAGGGACAGAGCGAGGAACTGAGACAGTCTGTGGAGAGAGGACAGAGCGAGGAACTGAGACAGTCTGTGGAGAGAGGACAGAGCGAGGAACTGAGACGGAGTCTGTGGAGAGAGGACAGAGCGAGGAACTGAGACAGAGTCTGCGGAGAGAGGGACAGAGCGAGGAACTGAGACACAGTCTGTGGAGAAAGGGACAGAGCGAGGAACTGAGACGGAGCCTGTGGTGAGAGGACAGAGCGAGGAACTGAGACAGAGTATGTGGAGAGAGGACAGAGCGAGGAACTGAGACAGAGTCTGCGGAGAGAGGGACAGAGCGAGGAACTGAGACAGAGTCTGCGGAGAGAGGACAGAGCGAGGAACTGAGACAGAGACTGTGGAGAGAGGGACAGAGCGAGGAACTGAGACAGAGTCTGTGGGGAGAGGATAGAGAGAGGAACTGAGACACAGTCTGTGGAGAGAGGGACAGAGCGAGGAACTGAGACAGAGTCTACGGAGAAAGGACAGAGCGAGGAACTGAGACGGAGTCTGCGGAGAGAGGACAGAGCGAGGAACTGAGACAGTCTGTGGAGAGAGGGACAGAGCGAGGAACTGAGGCAGAGTCTGCGGAGAGAGGACAGAGCGAGGAACTGAGACAGAGTCTGTGGTGAGAGGACAGAGCGAGGAACTGAGACAGAGTCTGTGGAGAGAGGACAGAGCGAGGAACTGAGACAGAGTCTGTGGAGAGAGGACACAGCGAGGAACTGAGACAGAGTCTGTGGAGAGAGGATGGAACGAGGAACTGAGACAGAGTCTGCGGAGAGAGGACAGAGCGAGGAACTGAGACAGTCTGTGGAGAGAGGGACAGAGCGAGGAACTGAGACAGAGTCTGTGGAGAGAGGACAGAGCGAGGAACTGAGACAGAGTCTGTGGTGAGAGGGACAGAGCGAGGAACTGAGACAGAGTCTGTGGTGAGAAGACACAGCGAGGAACTGAGACAGAGTCTGTGGAGAGAGGACAGAGCGAGGAACTGAAACAGAGTCTGTGGTGAGAGGACAGAGCGAGGAACTGAGACAGAGTCTGTGGAGAGAGGACAGAGCGAGGAACTGAGACAGAGTCTACGGAGAGAGGACAGAGCGAGGAACTGAGACAGAGTCTGTGGAGAGAGGGACAGAGCGAGGAACTGAGACAGAGTCTGTGGAGAGAGGGACAGAGCGAGGAACTGAGACAGAGTCTGCGGAGAGAGGACAGAGCGAGGAACTGAGACAGAGTCTGTGGAGAGCGGATGGAACGAGGAACTGAGACGGAGTCTGCGGAGAGAGGACAGAGCGAGGAACTGAGACAGAGTCTGTGGAGAGAGGACAGAGCGAGGAACTGAGACAGAGTCTGCGGAGAGAGGACAGAGCGAGGAACTGAGACGGAGCCTGTGGAGAGAGGACAGAGCGAGGAACTGAGACAGTCTGTGGAGAGAGGGACAGAGCGAGGAACTGAGACAGTCTGTGGAGAGAGGACAGAGCGAGGAACTGAGACAGTCTGTGGAGAGAGGACAGAGCGAGGAACTGAGACGGAGTCTGTGGAGAGAGGACAGAGCGAGGAACTGAGACAGAGTCTGCGGAGAGAGGGACAGAGCGAGGAACTGAGACACAGTCTGTGGAGAAAGGGACAGAGCGAGGAACTGAGACGGAGCCTGTGGTGAGAGGACAGAGCGAGGAACTGAGACAGAGTATGTGGAGAGAGGACAGAGCGAGGAACTGAGACAGAGTCTGCGGAGAGAGGGACAGAGCGAGGAACTGAGACAGAGTCTGCGGAGAGAGGACAGAGCGAGGAACTGAGACAGAGTCTGTGGAGAGAGGGACAGAGCGAGGAACTGAGACAGAGTCTGTGGGGAGAGGATAGAGAGAGGAACTGAGACACAGTCTGTGGAGAGAGGGACAGAGCGAGGAACTGAGACAGAGTCTACGGAGAAAGGACAGAGCGAGGAACTGAGACAGTCTGTGGAGAGAGGGACAGAGCGAGGAACTGAGGCAGAGTCTGCGGAGAGAGGACAGAGCGAGGAACTGAGACAGAGTCTGTGGTGAGAGGACAGAGCGAGGAACTGAGACAGAGTCTGTGGAGAGAGGACAGAGCGAGGAACTGAGACAGAGTCTGTGGAGAGAGGACACAGCGAGGAACTGAGACAGAGTCTGTGGAGAGAGGATGGAACGAGGTACTGAGACAGAGTCTGCGGAGAGAGGACAGAGCGAGGAACTGAGACAGAGTCTGTGGAGAGAGGGACAGAGCGAGGAACTGAGACAGAGTCTGTGGAGAGAGGGACAGAGCGAGGAACTGAGACACAGTCTGTGGAGAGAGGACAGAGCGAGGAACTGAGACAGAGTCTGCGGAGAGAGGGACAGAGCGAGGAACTGAAACAGAGTCTGTGGAGAGAGGACAGAGCGAGGAACTGAGACAGAGTCTGCGGAGAAAGGACAGAGCGAGGAACTGAGACAGTCTGTGGAGAGAGGGACAGAGCGAGGAACTGAGGCAGAGTCTGCGGAGAGAGGACAGAGCGAGGAACTGAGACAGAGTCTGTGGTGAGAGGACAGAGCGAGGAACTGAGACAGAGTCTGTGGAGAGAGGACAGAGCGAGGAACTGAGACAGAGTCTGTGGAGAGAGGACACAGCGAGGAACTGAGACAGAGTCTGTGGAGAGAGGATGGAACGAGGTACTGAGACAGAGTCTGCGGAGAGAGGACAGAGCGAGGAACTGAGACAGAGTCTGTGGAGAGAGGGACAGAGCGAGGAACTGAGACAGAGTCTGTGGAGAGAGGGACAGAGCGAGGAACTGAGACACAGTCTGTGGAGAGAGGACAGAGCGAGGAACTGAGACAGAGTCTGCGGAGAGAGGGACAGAGCGAGGAACTGAAACAGAGTCTGTGGAGAGAGGACAGAGCGAGGAACTGAGACAGAGTCTGCGGAGAGAGGACAGCGAGGAACTGAGACAGAGTCTGCGGAGAGAGGGACAGAGCGAGGAACTGAGACAGAGTCTGTGGAGAGAGGATGGAACGAGGAACTGAGACAGAGTCTGCGGAGAGAGGACAGAGCGAGGAACTGAGACAGAGTCTGTGGAGAGAGGGACAGAGCGAGGAACTGAGACAGAGTCTGCGGAGAGAGGGACAGAGCGAGGAACTGAGACAGAGTCTGTGGAGAGAGGATGGAACGAGGAACTGAGACAGAGTCTGCGGAGAGAGGACAGAGCGAGGAACTGAGACAGAGTCTGTGGAGAGAGGGACAGAGCGAGGAACTGAGACAGAGTCTGTGGAGAGAGGGACAGAGCGAGGAACTGAGACACAGTCTGTGGAGAGAGGGACAGAGCGAGGAACTGAGACAGAGTCTGCGGAGAGAGGGACAGAGCGAGGAACTGAAACAGAGTCTGTGGAGAGAGGGACAGAGCGAGGAACTGAGACAGAGTCTGTGGAGAGAGGACAGAGCGAGGAACTGAGACAGAGTCTGCGGAGAGAGGACAGCGAGGAACTGAGACAGAGCCTGCGGAGAGAGGGACAGAGCGAGGAACTGAGACAGAGTCTGCGGAGAGAGGACAGCGAGGAACTGAGACAGAGTCTGCGGAGAGAGGGACAGAGCGAGGAACTGAGACAGAGTCTGTGGAGAGAGGGACAGAGCGAGGAACTGAGACACAGTCTGTGGAGAGAGGGACAGTTTCTGAAGTGTGATCCAGACTCGAAGCGTGAATTCTGTTTCTCTCTCTATACACACACTGTTTAGACCTGCTGTGTTTCTCCAGCATTTTCTGTTTATATCTTCTATTTAATCGCCTTCTCCATTAACAACCTTTAGCTGGCTCGGACCCAAGCGCCAGCCGTCTTCCCCCCCCCCCCCCTCTGGTTTAGCCAGTCTGTTCACTTTGCGCTGCTCTAGTGTCAGCGCTCCAGATGACCTTCGGCCCTCCGTGGCACAGTCTGCGTCCCGAGGGTGCGGGGCTCTGGATACCCAGCTTGTATAATGGATTGTGTGCCCTCTCCTAGATGTTCAGTGAGAGTTTCCCTGAAGCCACTGACGCCCAGGGCCTTACTACCCCGGACCTGCACTCGGACAGGAAGAATGGGACGGTAGAGGAGGAAGAAAGATTGAGGGAGAGCAGCAAACCTGATCAGAACCATGAATTGGACTCCACCATTGCGGTGCATCACCAGGAGATCTCCACCGAGGAACAGACAGCACCTTCATCGAGGTGGGCACTCCGACAGCAGCCTGGCGGGAGCCGAAATCCAGCACCGGCCAATCAGCCCCGTTCATTGCAATCCCAGACCAGAGCCCAACATTTGCTCGAATACCAGACCAGGACCCCTGATTCAACAGGTGCATTCCAAATTGCAAATGGTGGGTGGCACATTGGTTAGCACTGCTGCCTCACAGCTCCAGGGTCCCAGGTTCCATTCCGGCTTGGGTTACTGTCTGTGCGGAGTCTGCACGTCCTCCTCGTGTGTGCGTGGGTTTCCTCCGGGTGCTCCGGTTTCCTCCCACAGTCCAAAGATGTGCAGATCAGGTAGATTGGCAGTGTTAAATTGCCCATCGTGTCCAAAATTGCCCTTAGAGGGTTACAGGGATAGGGTGGAGGTGTGGGCTTGGGTAGGATGCTCTTTCCAAGGGCCGTTGTAGACTCGATGGGCCGAATGGTCTCCTTCTGCACTGTAAATTCAGAAGAAAAAATTCAAATGGAATTCCTTTATCCCAATCCTCTGGATAATCCTGACTATCAGCCCGCAACATGATCTTTAAAGTTTGATGCCACCTTTCTGATGCTCCCTGTGATTCTGAATGATACACAGTTAAGTTAAATTGCTTCACTCCAAAGCTATCCAGAACTTACCTGAGTAACTTTGACAGAAAATTGGATCCTTGATGTGATTGGATTTCTTTTCTAGTCCGTACCTGCTAAAATATTAATCAACTCTCCTCCAACCCTCTTAGCTGTAATGTTTCCGAATGGAATGGCCTCTGGAAATCCAGTAGACACACCCATTCCGGGCAACAGATACTGATTCCCACTTTTGGTTTCAGGAAGGGGTCGCATGGAATCAATTAGGACCCGAGTAATAGGTTCTTCAAATGTTGGAACTTGACAACACAGGTGGAGAGGGTAGTCAAGAAGGCATACGGCATGCTTGCCTTCATTGGCCGGGGCATTGAGTATAAGAATTGGCAAGTCATGTTGCAGCTGTATAGAACCTTAGTTAGGCCACACTTGGAGTATAGTGTTCAATTCTGGTCGCCACACTACCAGAAGGATGAGGAGGCTTTAGAGAGGGTGCAGAAGAGATTTACCAGAATGTTGCCTGGTATGGAGGGCATTAGCTATGAGTAGAGGTTGGATAAACTCAGTTCTCACTGGAACGACGGAGGTTGAGGGGTGACATAAGAACATAAGAACTAGGAGCAGGAGTAGGCCATCTGGCCCCTCGAGCCTGCTCCACCATTCAATGAGATCATGGCTGATCTTTTGTGGACTCAGCTCCACTTTCCGGCCCGAACACCATAAGCCTTAATCCCTTTATTCTTCAAAAAACTATCTATCTTTATCTTAAAAACATTTAATGAAGGAGCCTCTACTGCTTCACTGGGCAAGGAATTCCATAGATTCACAACCCTTTGGGTGAAGAAGTTCCTCCTAAACTCAGTCCTAAATCTACTTCCCCTTATTTTGAGGCTATGCCCCCTAGGTCTGCTTTCACCCGCCAGTGGAAACAACCTGCCCGCATCTATCCTATCTATTCCCTTCATAATCTTATATGTTTCTATAAGATCCCCCCTCCTCCTTCTAAATTCCAACGAGTACAGTCCCAGTCTACTCAACCTCTCCTCGTAATCCAACCCCTTCAGGTCTGGGATTAACCTAGTGAATCTCCTCTGCACACCCTCCAGTGCCAGTACGTCCTTTCTCAAGTAAGGAGACCAAAACTGAACACAATACTCCAGGTGTGGCCTCACTAACACCTGGACTAGCACACCCAGGTCTCTCTGCACAGCAGCATGTTTTAATATTTTATCATTTAAATAATAATCCTTTTTGCTGTTATTCCTACCAAAATGGATAACCTCACATTTGTCAAAATTGTATTCCATCTGCCAGACCCTAGCCCATTCACTTGGTTTATTCAAATCCCTCTGCAGATTTCCAGTATCCTCTGCACTTTTTGCTTTACCACTAATCTTAGTATCATCTGCAAACTTGGACACATTGCCCTTGGTCCCCAACTCCAAATCATCTATGTAAATTGTGAACAATTGTGGGCCCAACACTGATCCCTGAGGGACACCACTAGCTACTGATTGCCAACCAGAGAAGCACCCATTAATCCCCACTCTTTGCTTTCTATTAATTAACCAATCCTCTATCCATGCTACTACTTTACCCTTAATGCCATGCATCTTTATCTTATGCAACAACCTTTTGTGTGGCACCTTGTCAAAGGCTTTCTGGAAATCCAGATATACCACATCCATTGGCTCCCTGTTATCTGCCGCACTGTTAATGTCCTCAAAATATTCCACTAAATTAGTTAGGCATGACCTGCCCTTTATGAACCCCTGCTGCGTCTGTCCAATGGGACAATTTCCATCCAGATGCCTCGCTATTTCTTCCTTGTTGATAGATTCCAGCATCTTCCCTACTACCGAAGTTAAGCTCACTGGCCTATAATTACCCGCTTTCTGCCTACCTCCTTTTTTAAACAGTGGTGTCACGTTTGCTAATTTCCAATCCGCCGGGACCACCCCAGAGTCTAGTGAATTTTGGTAAATTATCACTAGTGCATTTGCAATTTCCCTAGCCATCTCTTTTAGCACTCTGGGATGCATTCCATCAGGTCCAGGAGACTTGTCTACCTTTAGCCCCATCAGCTTGCCCATCACTACCTCCTTGGTGATATCCATCCTCTCCAGGTCCTCACCTGTCATAGCCTCATTTCCATCAGTCACTGGCATGTTATTTGTGTCTTCCACTGTGAAGACCGACCCAAAAAACCTGTTCAGTTCCTCAGCCATTTCCTCATCTCCCATTATTAAATCTCCCTCCTCATCCTCTAAAGGACCAATATTGACCTTAGCCACTCTTTTTTGTTTTATGTATTTGTAGAAACTTTTACTATCTGTTTTTATATTCTGAGCAAGTTTCCTCTCATAATCTATCTTACTCTTCTTTATAGCTTTTTTAGTAGCTTTCTGTTGCCCCCTAAAGATTTCCCAGTCCTCTAGTCTCCCACTGATCTTTGCTACTTTGTATGTTTTTTCCTTCAATTTGATACTCTCCCTTATTTCCTTAGATATCCACGGTCGATTTTCCCTCTTTTTACCGTCCTTCCTTTTTGTTGGTATAAACCTTTGCTGGGCACTGTGAAAAATCACTTGGCAGGTTCTCCACTGTTCCTCAACTGTTTCACCATAAAGTCTTTGCTCCCAGTCTACCTTAGCTAGTTCTTCTCTCATCCCATTGTAATCTCCTTTGTTTAAGCACAAAACACTAGTGTTTGATTTTACCTTCTCACCCTCCATCTGTATTTTAAATTCCACCATATTGGGATCGCTCCTTCCGAGAGGATCCCTAACTATGAGATCCTGAATCAATCCTGTCTCATTACACAGGACCAGATCTAGGACCGCTTGTTCCCTCGTAGGTTCCATTACATACTGTTCGAGGAAACTATCGCGGATACATTCTATAAACTCCTCCTCAAGGCTGCCTTGACCGACCTGGTTAAACCAATCAACATGTAGATTAAAATCCCCCATGATAACTGCTGTACCATTTCTACATGCATCTGTTATTTCTTTGTTTATTGCCTGCCCCACCATAATATTACTATTTGGTGGCCTATAGATTACTCCTATCAGTGACTTTTTCGCCTTACTATTCCTGATTTCCACCCAAATGGGTTCAACCTTATCCTCCGTAGCACCGATGTCATCCCTTACTGTTGCCCGGATGTCATCCTTAAATAACAGAGCTACACCACCTCCCTTACCATCCACTCTGTCCTTCCGAAAAGTTTGATACCCTCGGATATTTAACTCCCAGTCGTGACCATCCTTTCACCATGTTTCAGTAATGGCCACTAAATCATAGTCATTCACGATGATTTGCGCCATCAACTCATTGACCTTATTCCGAATAGAACATAGAACAATACAGCGCAGTACAGGCCCTTCGGCCCACGATGTTGCACCGAAACAAAAGCCATCCAACCTACACTATGCCATTATCATCCATATGTTTATCCAATAAACTTTTAAATGCCCTCAATGTTGGCGAGTTCACTACTGTAGCAGGTAGGGCATTCCACGGCCTCACTACTCTTTGCGTAAAGAACCTACCTCTGACCTCTGTCCTATATCCATTACCCCTCAGTTTAAAGCTATGTCCCCTCGTGCCAGCCATTTCCATCCGCGGGAGAAGGCTCTCACTGTCCACCCTATCCAACCCCCTGATCATTTTGTATGCCTCTATTAAGTCTCCTCTTAACCTTCTTCTCTCCAACGAAAACAACCTCAAGTCCATCAGCCTTTCCTCATAAGATTTTCCCTCCATACCAGGCAACATCCTGGTAAATCTCCTCTGCACCCGCTCCAAAGCCTCCACGTCCTTCCTATAATGCGGTGACCAGAACTGTACGCAATACTCCAAATGCGGCCGTACCAGAGTTCTGTACAGCTGCAACATGACCTCCCGACTCCGGAACTCAATCCCTCTACCAATAAAGGCCAACACTCCATAGGCCTTCTTCACAACCCTATCAACCTGGGTGGCAACTTTCAGGGATCTATGTACATGGACACCTAGATCCCTCTGCTCATCCACACTTTCAAGAACTTTACCATTAGCCAAATATTCCGCATTCCTGTTATTCCTTCCAAAGTGAATCACCTCACACTTCTCTACATTAAACTCCATTTGCCACCTCTCAGCCCAGCTCTGCAGCTTATCTATATCCCTCTGTAACCTGCTACATCCTTCCACACTATCGACAACACCACCGACTTTAGTATCGTCTGCAAATTTACTCACCCACCCTTCTGCGCCTTCCTCTAGGTCATTGATAAAAATGACAAACTGCAACGGCCCCAGAACAGATCCTTGTGGTACTCCACTTGTGACTGTACTCCATTCTGAACATTTCCCATCAACCACCACCCTCTGTCTTCTTTCAGCTAGCCAATTTCTGATCCACATCTCTAAATCACCCTCAATCCCCAGCCTCCGTATTTTTTGCAATAGCCTAATAGAACATAGAACAATAGAACTACGAGCATTCAGGTAAAGTATACTTATGTTGGCTTTTTTACCTCTGTTCTTAATCTTAACACCTCGATCAGTAACCTCTCCCAAGTTATATTTCCTCTTAACCTTTCTCCTAATTTTCCTTGTCGTCGAACCCATATCTTCATGTAACAACCTGCCGCGTCGCTTACCATTAATGTTTTCACTTCCCGTTTTATTTCTTTTAGTATTCCTGGTCCTATTCACTGAGCTCCCCTCAGTCACTGTACCTTGTACTGTCGCCCTTTTTGATTTTTGACTATGGCTTCTCTGCCTTACACTTTCCCCCTTACTGCCTTTTATTTCTGTCCCTGTTTTACTACCTTCCAACTTCCTGCATCGGTTCCCATCCCCCTGCCGCATTAGTTTAAACTCTCCCCAACAGCTCTAGCAAACAGCCCCCTGGGACATCGGTTCCAGTCCTGCCCAGGTGCAGACCGTCCGGTTTGTACTGGTCCCACCTCCCCCAGAACCGGTTCCAATGTCCCAGGAATTTGAATCCCTCCCTCTTGCACCATCTCTCGAGCCACGTATTCATCTGACCTGACAGAGGTCTACAAAATTATGAGGGGCATAGACAGAGTGGATAGTCGGAGGCTTTTTCCCCAGGGTAGAGGGGTCAATTACCTGGGGGGCATAGGTTTAAGGTGAGAGGGGCAAGGTTTAGAGGAGATGTACGAGGCAAGTTTTTTACACACAGGGTAGTGGGTGCCTGGAAGGTGGTGGAAGCAGGGACGATAGTGACATTTAAGGGGCATCTTGACAAATACATGAATAGGATGGGAATAGAGGGATACGGACCCAGGAAGTGTACAAGATTGTAGGTTAGACGGGCAGCATGTTTAACCTAAAATCTTCTACTCTTGGTGAATACTGCGCAAGGTACTCATTCAGTACCTTCCTATTTCCTCTGGCTCCATGCAGAGATTCCCTCCCCTGTCCTTGAGTAAACCAACTCTTTCCCTGGCTACCCAGGCTTGGAGGGCCGAAGGGCCTGTTCCTGTGCTGTACTTTGTGCTTTGAGGTAACTTGCTAAGTTTGCAGATGATACAAAGATATGTCGAGGGACAGGTAGTATTGAGGAAGCAAGGGGGCTGCAGAAGGATTTGGACAGGCTAGGAGAGTGGGCAATGAAGTGGCAGATGGAAAAGTGTGAGGTTATGCACTTTGGAAGGAGGAATTTAGGCATCGACTATTTTCTAAATGGGGAAATGCTTCGGAAATCAGAAGCACAAAGGGACTTGGGAGTCCTTGTTCACGATTCTCTTAAGGTTAATGTGCAGGTTCAGTCGGTAGTTAGGAAGGCAAATGCAATGTTAGCATTCATGTCGAGAGGGCTAGAATACAAGACCAGGGATGTACTTCTGAGGCTGTATAAGGCTCTGGTCAGACCCCATTTGCAGTATTGTGAGCAGTTTTGGGCCCCGTATCTTAAGGAAGGATGTGCTGACCTTGGAAAGGATCCAGAGGAGGTTCACAAGAATGATCCCTGGAATGAAGAGCTTGTCGTATGAGGAACGGTTGAGGACCCTGGGACTGTACTCGTTGGAGTTTAGAAGGATGAGGGGGGATCTTATTGAAACTTAGAGGATACTGCGAGGCCTGGTTAGAGTGGACGTGGAGAGGATGTTTCCACTTGTGGGAAAAACTAGAAGCAGAGGACACCATCTCAGACTAAAGGGACGATCCTTTTAAAACAGAGATGAGGAGGAATTTCTTCAGCCAGAGGGTGGGGAATCTGTGGAACTCTTTGCCGCAGAAGGCTGTGGAGGCCAAATCACTGAGTGTCTTTAAGACAGAGATAGATAGGCTCTTGATCAATAAGGGGATCAGGAGTAAAGGGGAGAAGGCAGGAGAATGGGGATGAGAAAATATCAGCCATGATTGAATGGGGGAGCAGACCCGATGGCGAGTGGCCTAAATCTGCTCCTGTGTCCTGATGGTCTTACTGTGCAGCAGATATATCCACACCCTCAACCTGGCATTTTAAACCATTGCAGCAGCACAGACACATAATACAATATATATAATATAGATAACAATATATATATTCAATACAGACAGACTCTGATGCTCATCACAGTTTGACCAGAGGTTGGTTTTGGTGAATGGCCATGTTGTTGCGCTGGGCAAGGTCAGGCCCCCTGTAATTGGGGGAGAGTGGGGCGGCATTGATCAATTCTCTGATTTGTTGTCCTGTCTTTCAGCTTGAAATCTAAACATGGAAAAAAGGAAAAGAACAGAAGG